>NC_048225.1:107708094-107764789 GCF_002007445.2 Ailuropoda melanoleuca
GAATGTTTGTTTCCCTTGCTAGATTAGGGAAGTTTTCAGCTACAATTTGTTCAAATATCTCTTCTAGACCTCTGTTTTTCTCCACCCCCTCGGGCATGCCGATGATTCTGACATTGGATCATTTTATTGAGTCAGTAATCTCCTGTAACCCACATTCGTGGGCGTCGATTTTTTTAAGTCCAGCTTCTATTTTCGTTTTTTCTTCTACTAACCCATCCTCCAATTCGCTAATGCATTCCTCTGCTTCGGTGTCCCTGGCCGTCAGTGCCTCTAGTTATGCCTGCATTTGGCTCATAGAATTTTTAATTTCTCTCAGATTCACTCTCATTTCCACCCTTAGGGATTCTATATTCTCAGTAACATTTTTATTAATATTTTTTTCAAGTCTACTCATCATCTTGACCATTGTTACTCTGAATTCCATTTCTGATAATTTGGTTACGTCCATATCCATTATTCCTGTGGCGGAGGCCACAGACTCACTGTCTTTTCTTTGCTGGAGGTGGCTTCTCCTTCTTGTCATTCTGATGAGGAGAGATTGCGGGGTTGTCCAGAGCCCAAATTATTAACTGGGTCCCAGGCCGTGCCCCTTGTTTTATAGGGATCTTAGGGATGTGGGCTTCTTCTTTAAAGATTTTATTTATTTATTTATGTGGCAGAGATCCAACCAGTGAGAGAGGGAACACAAGCAGGGGAGTGGTAGAGGAAGAAGCAGGCTCCCAGCGGAGGAGCCCAATGAGGGACTCCTTTCCGGAACGCCGGGATCACACCTTAAGCAAAGGCAGGCGCTCAATGACTGCACCACCCAGGGCTTCTTAATTTTTCAGCCTGCCTTCTGGGGGAGGAGCCTGCTGCATGGATACTCAGGACACCCTGTTTGGGTAGAGTCTCCGTGTCCCCTGCGAGGGGGGATGGGGATGGGCACCCTGTGAGCCGGTATTTCCGGGCTTTTGTTCTCTGGCGGCTTTCCCTGGTGGTTTGCTATGCCTCTTCTGAGAGTCAGAGCAGCAGTGGCCAAATCTCAGCCTCTCAGAACAGAGGAATCGCAGACCGTTCTCCACTGATGTTCTGGCCACTGTAACTCTGTTTCTTTTGGTGCTGCTCAACCCTGCAGCGTCCCGTTATGTGCGCCCCACACCTGGCGTCCCAGCCCTCACTTCCAGGGCTGGCGTGTCTCTGTCCTTTGTGTTTCTAATGCCACCAGCCCCCAGCCGCCCCCGCGTGTGCTCCCAGAGCTCCCGGTCTCAGTCTGTTTCCAGTGAGCACACCGGGATTCCGTGAGATGCCTGGTGACGAGCGCTCCTGGCTCACATCTCAGTCTGCTGTTTCGCGGGTGCCGGTCCGCGAGTCCCCCGCTCCCCCGTGCAGGTGGCTACCGCTTCCCGGCGCCCAAACGTGGCGGATCCCTCCCCCTTCCATTTATCTTCCGAATATCTGTGCGCGGTTTCACGGCTCCCCGCTTCGGACCTCAATACTCAGCACTGGAGATGTTCATTTGTAGAGATCCAGATATATCTTCCTGTGTCTCAGGCTAATTCCGTGGATGCTCAGGCTGGTCTGGTACTTATCCAGCTCGACTCAGGGGACCGGCTGAAAAAGGGGTCCCCTACTCCTCCGCCATTTTAACTCCTCTCTCCAGACTTAGTCTTTTCAATCGTTCCAGGTAAATACATTTCTCCCTGCCTCGGGGTCTTCTCACTGTCTTTTATCCTTCCTGGAATGATGCCCCCTCCCCCCGCCCCGAGCACCTTCTTTACTCTCCCTCATTATTTCTGGCTTAGAGTACTTTCATTTCCACAGGGATAGCATTCCTTACTTTACAGACTACATCAAGCTTTCTTATTATAAGCAGTGTGTAATTCTTCTTTACATCATTTATTACATTTGTAATTTTTTGTCTTGTTTATCTATAATCTTTTTTACTGTATTGCAAATTCCTTGAAGAAACAGACTATGACTGTTTTGTTCTCTGCTATATCTCCTGCTCCCAGGAAAATCCCCTGAGTCATAATAGGTCCTTATTTAATGATTGCTAAATGAGGGGGAAAAAATGAACATTTGACTATTGAGTAAAAGGAAAATGGAATTACTGATAGAGGCAAAAAACGTGTAGGGAGATAGAGTGTAAAATCTGCCTTCGAGAAAGACAGAGTTCAGACTATGAATATTACAGAAGTATCTTGAAAGCTAATGTTATTAATTAAATTTATTAATTAAAAATTTAATAAAATATGTGATATTTATCTTTTGGAATGATCCTTTTGGCAGAAGTATACAGGATAGAAGGGAAGCAAGCAAGGAAAAATAGAAACAAGGGGGCACTTGTTGATATGGACAAAAGAAGAAAGTGTCTGTGGCAATGGAAGGTAGAGAATGAGTGATTTTGAATAACAGACTCTAACAGAGGAGAGAGAAAGGAGGGGAATTAGTTTTGGGCTTCTGTACCGAGGTAGATATTGGTTCTAGTCACAAAAGGAAGAAGACAAGAAGCATACTGCCAGGAAAGATGATAAATTCAGCTTTATTCATTCTGAATACAAAGAATCAAGGAACATCTTAGTAGAGATATGAGTGTAAAATCTAGAGTTCAGGAAGTGTGTGTATGTAGTGAGTAGTTAAGGCCAAGGATTGGAATGAATAGTCCAAGGAAGAGGTAAAGAGAAAATAGTGCCAAAACAGAGCCCTTGGGTAACTCATTTTTTTAAAAAGATTTTATTTAATTATTTATTTGAAAGAGAGAGACAGAGATAGCAACAGAGGGCACAAGTGGGGAGGAGAGGGAGAAGCAGGTGTCCCTCAGAGCATGGAACCTGACTTAGGGATTGATCCCAGGACTGGGAGATCATGACCTGAGCCAAAGGCAGATGCAGATGCTTAATTGACTGAGCCACCCAGTGGTGACTGAGCCCCTGGGTGCCTTCTACTTTAAGAACTGAGCTCAGTATTTTTAATTCATTAAAGCAAGAAGCTGTCTATAGAGATAGAATATTTTAAAATATATCAGAAGAAACAAAGGAAGGATAAAATTTTAATAAAGAAAAGTCAAAAGTGTAATCAAAATCAGATGATATCAAAACATTAGCATCTTTCAGATGACTCTAGAATTCTTCTCACTTTTCCTAATTCTTCCTATTGTTCACTTATTCATGCAACATACATTTATTAGGAGCCTACCATGAAGAAAGCCTTTCTGTGGGTGATAAGAATGTATCAATAAAAAAAAAAAAGGAAGTGCTTAACCTCATAGAACTTACCTTCTCTTCAATAGTTGACCTCATTGTGGACCGTATGTCAATAGGATAAATGTTCCCACAGCATTTAATGTCTATTTTCATCTTACCCATTTACCCATGATGTACAATTATAGTAGATAACTCTTAAAGACATCTATCTCTATTATCCAAAATGGTCTCTCATGCTAGGACTGTGCTCTAAAATGAGCCTGACCTCCTTCTACCTCTCTTCAATCATTCTCAAGATGGCTGTGTTGACTGCAACCATTTGCTTACTTGGATGATAAAAATTCTGACACCAAGCCCTGAAACTTGATGGGACCAAGTGCTAAAACCTGATGGTCCTTGCCATCAGCCAGTGCCCTATGGACACTGTTCTTCAACCTGCTTGATTTTAGACAACTATCCAATTATTCCACACAATTGATAGCCATGTCCACAATGGTATCTCATCTGCCCTAACCATATAAGAAAAAAAAAAAAGAAAGACTTCAAAGGCTGCTCCACAAATTTGCTGTCCAAGCAGACAGAGGAAGTTACTCCCCAGAAAATAAGGTGCTGTAGGAAAAAAATTTTTTTTTCATATTTCTACATAATTAGAACTTTCTAAGAAAATTTTACTGGAACTTGGGATCTGGGAGAAAAAAACAAGTCTGGATGTTATGACTGAGAGATAGTGAGAACTCTGAATTTACCTCCCATTAGGTATAGGTTTATGTTTCAAGGGAAATAAGACCTGGAACCATGAAGACATTCTGTGCATTGTGAAGTTGCGAGACAATAGTCTAATTTCCCTCCTGTAGAAATGTATTTACATTCCCCAGAGAGAAGAACCAGTTCCCCATTATATCACCAAGGAGACTCAGAAGTGGAGGGGGGACAGCTGCTTCTCTTTTCTTTCTAATTGCCTGAGTTCATTTTGGGGGCTCCTCACATGCGGTAGACCCCACTATGTGTAGGATCACATCTGGTTCTCATTGTACCACCCTAGGGATAAGAATTTGGGCAAAGAGAAGTTGGCACAATTATTATTTGCTCTAAGTAAACAGTAACATGTTCTGTTCCAGAATTCTCATATTGGCACAGGAGAAAATAGCACACATCTTTTTTAGGGGGGTGACATTAAAGCACATTAAATTTAATGGTCTCTTAAATATCACGTATTGAGGTAAAAACATCATTTTAAAAGCATTTCAAAAGCACATATATGTTTTTCCAAAAAGCTCTAGTACAGACAGTATTTTGAAAGGCTAGAAATAAATTACAGATTAGAAACTTTTATATTTTGATAATAGAACAAATCACATCTCTTTATGTTACCTTTAACTATGCCCCAACTCTTCCACCTGATATGTGGACAAAATTTTTTACTGAGTAGTTTTAGCTTAAACTTTTAGGGGGATGCAGAAAGAATTTCTATGGAGAGAATCTGTGTCAATGCAGTGGCAGATTCTTTTTGAAAGATAGGATTTAGTCTTAGGAGTAAGTAGATTTTATTTAGGTCTCTATAATCCTATTTCATTCTGCTGATCTAAGAAAAGTTAAATGAAACAATTTGATTTTCTTATTTCATTTTTTGTAAAATATTAAGGTCAAGTTGTTACTCTGAAAACTAAGGACTAGCTGACAAATTTTAAATAAGATGGGTATGGTATTTTATGGTATTCTCAAAATACAATTTCTCACTTTGTGATAAAAGGGGAAGGCATATCTTTGATCAAGATGCAGAGAGCTCAGAAGACCACATTCTTATTTTGTCTCAGTACACAAATCCTTCAGAATTCTTACAGGAGAGAAATCTGGGCATGTGATGGTTGTGCTCTGTGCCACATCAATTCTGAGCCATTCTATACAATTCTTATAAAACCAGAATGTAACCAGTACAGAACCATAAAATGTCTCTAAAACTTGAAACTAAAACTGCAAATTCCCTTCAATCAGACATCTATTTCTATTGCAAATTTGTGCATAAACAAAACAATGTTTGTAGTTTCCATAACACAGTGATTGCCCCCAAATTTAGTCTTAGGCAAAGTAAAAGCTTTATTGGAATTAGGATAAAACAAAGAATGGTTTTTTGTTTTGTTTTAATTCTTTGTTTTAAAGTGGGATTCAGTGTATTCCTATCCTAAAGTTAATCAAGAATATTTCCATGAACTCTTAAATAACTAGGAACTCCTGTGTGTGTGTTTGTGTGCTGAGTGTGTACGTATGCATGTAAAAGATGATAGATTGGGAGGGAGGGGAAGCAGTTATGTGGCTTATTACCCAAGAAACTGCTCATAGCTCAACTTTACAGGATTGGGTCTGGATTTCTTTGAGAAGTTGGTCTAATACTGCCAGAAATACTCCCCAGATATTCATATAACCAATGTCTGTCCATTCATAACAAATAATGCCTTACTATGCAGTATACACTGAGGACTCATAGTAAATACTTTGCCTTGACCAAAAAAAACCCACTTAGTTTCTTTGTGATCGTTCAAATACAGGGCATAAACTGTAGTGTAGCTAATTTGGTGTTGTGGGTCACTCTTTGGTCCATGTTACCCATGGAACAAGAAAACAAGACAATAAAAATAGTTCTGGTTCAGATACGATGTTATATTATTAAATTATAATAATAAAACCACTAAGAGAAAAATGCATGTTTTCATGTAGTGTAACTTCTCTGCCAAGAGCTCATTAAATAAGAAATATGTAATTGTGTAAAGTAGAAAATAGAGAAAAGGGAATACAGCAGAAAAGAGGAAATGCAAATCTTCAATCTAATCCCTGCAAGGCAAATCAGCATTCTACTGAGTGTGATTTGCTAGACTGAGTTCTGGAATGCTCTGTCTTTTCCAGGGCTATGACTGACACTGATGTATTTTCAGGGCAGGAGGTAGGTAGATAACTAAAAACCTCTGCTCCCTGGGCAGTCTTTAGAGCCACAGTGCCAGGCTGTGCTAGGCATTTGCATTGACAGCTCTCCCTAGACTTGCTGTTAAGGCTCCATGGATTAATTTTCATGGAGTTCTGGCCTTAGCATCCAGAGATCAAGTGGGATATTTTTTAAGACATGTTAGTTTGATTTTCAGTATTTTGTTAAATGGGTTTTAAATTTTAATATAAATCCTACACCAAGAATTGAAATGAAAGTATTGGCAGAACTAGATTCATACTTTTACTATTTCAGAGTAAACCAAGCCACTGTGAATTTTAGTTAAACTTTAAGAAATGTTCATATGTCTTTTGCAGGCCAACTAACTCTGTGATGCAGTGTCTAATGTAGTAATACCAGCATTAGGTCCCATTTAGGAATTCATCCTATAAAAGTACTTAGCATAAGTGGACAAAGAAATATAAATAAAAATAGGCATACATACACAGGCAAGATCTTATATCTATATTATTAAGTGAAAAAGCAAAGTGCAAAATAGCATCTACTGTATGATATTGCCTTTGTAAAGTTAAATACTCATACACATAACAGAGGCTTAGATGGATATATATGACATTAACAGTTGATAATATATTCTTTAATTTGTACTACATTTTAGTTAATATGATGGAAAGAAGTATAAAGGCATATTTAAATATATTGCTCAAGTTTTAGTTGTTAGGTGCTCTTATCAATATATGATCTTTATTTTTTTTACATATATCATGCTCTATGTATTAACTAATTAAAAAATAAAATTCAAATTCATCTAAGACTCAAGGTAGCATTGTTCTAGGCAAAAAAAAAAAGTGCTGCATTTTGATACTGTCCATTTTAACTCTAAGATTGCCACTAACTAGTTATTTGAGTGACCCACAAAGTATAGAAGCCTCAGATTACTCAAATAATCATGCTACAGTAGAAAAACCAGGACGTGTCTTTTCACTCTAGACTCAGCAATTCCAAGTGTTTAACCTAACATATTCAAACAGTAGGAAATATCTTGTAGTGTGGACAATAAGTACAAACAATGAAAATAATCCCAGATAAATATTGTTCCTCTTTCAGCTGGCAACACACAAATTTAAAAGAATGAATATCTTGCCATTTGCAACAACATGGATGGACCTAGAGGGTATAATACTAAGTGAAATGAGACAGTCAGAGAAAGACAAATACCATATGATTTCACTCACATGTGGAATTTAAGAAACAAACAGAACAAAAAAAAAAAAAAGGAGAAAAATCAAACAAAAAAAGGACTTGTAAGTACAGAAACAAATTGGTGGTTGCCAGATGGGAGGTGGGTGAGGGGATAGATGAAATAGATAATGGGGATGAAGAGTATACTTATGTTGATGATCACAGAGAAATGTATAGAATTTTTGAATCATTATATTGTACACCTGAAACTAATATAACACTGCATGTTAATTATACTTGAATAAAAAAAGGTACAAACTTCAAGTTATAAATAAGCCACAGGGATGAAAGTTACAGCATAGGGAATATAGTCAATGATACTGTAATAACTTTGTATGGGGACAGATGGTAACTATACCTATGGTGGTAAACATTTCATAATATATGTAATTGTCAAATCAGTATGTTGTGCACCTAAAAATAATATAATATTGTATGGCAACTTTACTTCAATTAAAAATAGAGAAAAAAAAGCCTTAAGTAAGTAAATAAAATATGCACACTTTAATTTTTTGAATGTACTTTTTCTTTCAAGTTTTTATTTAAATTCCAGTTAGTTAATACATAGTATAATATTAGTTTCAGGAGTAGAATTTAGTGATTTATCATTTACATATAATAGAACAGACTTTTTAAATTAAATAGGTTTTATGGCTATTTCACTATACCTAGAACTAAGAACTTAGGCAGTGTGGTCAAGCAAATCATATTTACACATAAGTGCATGAAAATGATTTTTTTTCTTTTCTTTCTTTTCTTTTTAGTAAATAAGGAAAACAAAAGCAATAGGCTGTGGAAAGAAATGTTCCAAGGAATATGCCTAGTGTGAGACTAGCTCCCATTTAATAAATCAAATATATATTTTGAGAAAGCACTGCTGAAGGAATTGTTTTAAAGAGAAAAACAATAAAAATAACCTAATTTCCATTCCCAATGCCTGATCTGACAAGGCTATTAGCTAATTTCGTTTACTGAAATATTTGCTTGCCTTACGGTGCTAAAATGATGTGGAAGTTTCCATCATTTTTGGTTGTTGTTTAATTTTATGCTCCCACATAATGATCTGCAGCAGGCCACATATTTTCAGGGCTGCTTTGCTTTTAGTGCTGAGCTCCATTAGCTATAAAGGATGACACAAAATCCATTGAGCCAAACATTTTTGATACAGCTATAGACCAACGCAAAATTCAAAGAATACAGTCTATGCTTCCTCATAGATAATTAACCCTAATATTTATTCTATCTGTGTTTTGATTCATGGCAGAGCTTTATCTCTGTGATTTACAAAATGCTAAAGCATCCACTGCCGACAGAGCAAGTTCTGAACTGTGTTCCTTTTAAGAGAGTCTTTGAAAAAGGCCCTGAAGACCTGGCCAAGGCTTACAAAAAAAGTTTAATTGATGTGTTAGGGTCATTTCCTAGAGAGACATATATACATCCAATAGACAACAAAGGGAGTTTACAGTACTGATTTAAGTGTATACTGTCTGTGGCTGTGTTTCCATTTCGGGGGTCATGAAATACTTTAGTGAAAGACAAGTACTTCTTTTGTCAGGTACAGTGATGTTCAATTCTTTATTATTACTGTTAAGATCTGAATTGTGTTCTCTCTTCCTCTTGCTATTATAACCTGGCATTAGAGACTATACAAACCAAGGTATAAAATTCAAAAGCTATGTACTTTGCCTTAGAAGAGTGTTCAATTTCCTTGACACCATGAGTAGACCAAATAAAAGCATTAGGCCATTTTCAAGTAAATGAATACAGGAAACAATCACAGAGTGTAATCTATTGTTGGGGATACACTTCAAACAGAAGACAAAAATGGAACAAGCTGGAAATAGCTCAATTCATTTACACTTAGTCCTCTGGGACAAAAATGGACCCATTTTCAACCATGCAAAGCAGTGGTGTATGTGCTGATGGGAAAATGCACGCAGATGCCAAATGGGTGCATTAACCCCCCTTGGCATAGTTAATGCAGACATGCCCTTAGGGATCCTTATAAGACCCATCTGTTCAGTCAAGCATTTGCTTAATTGTGTCAAATGCCTGGCAAATGCAGTGTCAGTTAATAGATAATAGATATGTAAATGCTGTTTGTGTTCTTGTACATATGCCCAGGGGCTTTACAATAAACACATCACATTTTTAAAAATAATTTTCTGTTGGGGATAAAATGATAGTCTTCCTGGCAGCAGCAGTCCTACCCACAGTAGTCCAGACTACTATAGTATTCAATAGTTTATAACATGATAATATTATCATTAAGGGATTTCAGCCACCACTCCATTTTCTGATAATCTTAATTACCATACTTGTTATTTACTTACGGTTTTATGAAGATGAGATGGCACACTCAAGCCCCCTCATTTTACACATTCCCCAAACATGTACTAAGCAACATGATTCAGTGAGCAGAGACTGCTTCTAGAGTAGACTTGACCTGAGCACCTGTCCCAAGAGATACTGGTAGATATGAGACTTTCAGAAATTTACTTGACCTATTTGGCCCTCAGTTCCTTCTTATGGAACTGGAAGACAATTAATTTGGTCCCCACAGCATTGTGGAGAATTTGAAATATAGAAGCAACAAACATAATAGACCCTTAATAAATATCCACTCTCCTGTCCCCATCACATACTCAATCGCCCTGTAAGACTTTGGGTCACATGTTCAGAGGAATCAGACTACCTCTTGTTTCAAATTGTCAGTGACACCACTAAGTGACAAGTGTTGAGAATTAAGTTCTTAATATCCCCTTCCCCCTTTATGATGCAAAAATATTATCAATGACACATTTGACAACGCTGAGGGAAATGGCTGCCAAAATGTTTTAATAAAAGTTAGATTGACAGTTCAGAAACAGAGCAGTCCTCTCTAGGTTTTATGACAGGAAATCCTTACATCATCTTTTCCACCTTCAAAAGATTCTTGAAGAATCTCTTTCTCTTGTATTTTAGATAGAGATAGAAAAATCATAAGCCCATAAAGAGCATAAAACACTTAAAGTAGGCTCTAATTCTCCGGGTATTATGAGAAAATGAATCAATTTTGATACTTGACAAATTTCTTTTGCCATTTTTTATCTCCTTCATAATGACCACATTACTTCTGTTCTCTTTATTTGTGGAACACAAGTGTTGCTTAAGAAGAGCAAATTTTCATATAGACCAAATGCCATCTGAGAAAAAAAAAGAGAGAGAGACTCTAATTTCTTCCCTTTTAAGTTTCAGTAGTATTTGATTATATATGCCAAGCTGAAATGTCACAGCCTATGTTTAGCAGCAGAATTAGATACTAAGGGCCCCCAAGACTTACCATGTGGTAAAAGAAATCTGGCCATTAGAGAAAGGAGGTTCAGGACACAGATTCCTACTGAGGCTGGACATCTCCCTAGGCTTAAACAACCTATTACTCCAGATCTGCTTCATAAATAACATTTGTGTTTGTGAAGGTAAACAAATAATTCTGATACTTAGAGTCTAAATAGCATGGCTTGGTAGAAGGCAACAATTCTTCAGTAACACTAGAGAGGAGACCACTGTTTTTTCTCTTCTGCACCATGAGAAATCACTGCTAAACCAGGAATGTTATCATCACAGCTGGGGGCCGGGCTGACAAGAAACTGGCTGACTGCTTTCAACAGAAATCCGCAGTTTCAGAGAACTGGCAGATATAACATGGAGACTGGCAGCACTGAGCAGGGAATGTTTTCAAGAGGGCGACCTGCCAGTCATGTGTGACTCCAAGTTTGAGCATGGCCAGCACTGCACGGTAGCCCACAGAGGGCAAGGAGACCTTAATTCAGGTGGGAATAAAGGTGTAGGACTTGCCTAAATCAAACACCCAGAAGTGAGATAGGGGTCAGCTGTTTGGTACTCTCACAAGAGGGATGGTGATGGTGTTAGTAACTACAGGGAGAAAATCTGAGTATATTATTTGGGTCAAAATATGCCTCTTCCAGGTTTGAAGTAGCATATAAAGTATATGCACTTATCCCAGGTTTCTGGCATCTGGCAGTGATCATGAATCTCCCTCTCTGAAGAGGGGTTCATGCAACAATGTTGAGGAAAAATAATTGCTACCAACATTGTAAGCCCTTTAAAGAGTTAGATTATCCCAGAAAGACTAACCCTAAGAATAAGAGAAAGATGATTTTCTTTTTTTTTTTTAAGTGTTTTTTTTTATTTATTTGACAGAGATAGAGACAGCCAGCGAGAGAGGGAACACAAGCAGGGGGAGTGGGAGAGGAAGAAGCAGGCTCATAGTGGAGGAGCCTGATGTGGGGCTTGATCCGAGAACTCCAGGATCACGCCCTGAGCCAAAGGCAGACGCTTAACGACTGCACCACCCAGGTGCCCCCGAGAAAGACGATTTTCTGATTCTAAGATGGGGTTTGGAGGTCAGATTAACTTTATTATTCCAAAAGATTATTGAACACACACATCTTTTGGGTGAGGGCCTTTAAAGAGAAAGGTTAAAGTGGTAAAATGAAGATAAACAATAATACCTCCAAGCAGTAGAGAGTTTTCAGCTAAATCCAGTCTAGCTCTCCTTTATTCTACTCCTTTACTCCATATCTTATGTAATTTCAAACTCACTCCAGGTATATTTCATCTGCCAATCTCAAAAAGAAAATACAAATTTACTTTGGTGTTACATATATTTTTCCACAGTGGGCTAATAGTGTAAATTGCTGTTATTTAGCATGCTATAAATAAATTTAAAAGATGATTGAATTGTGATTAAATCACACATCAGTTATGAATGATGAGTAGCAGCTTGTATTAGTTATTAATTACCACATAACAAACCACACTGCTCATTGGGCGGTGCTGGAAATCTGGGTAGCTCTTCTACCGGTGTCACTGGGATTATGTCTAACAGTTTAACTGGGGCTCAAGGGTCCAAGGTAACCTCATTCTATTTGGGGCACATGAGAAGCTGTTTTGATAACACTTTAAGATTTTTTGGATGCTACTGTTCTAGCTGACACTGTTTACTTGACACCACCTTACATCTTTCCGAAGTATTAACAGAAGGTCTTATAAACACACCTTTATTTCATTTGTAGCCCTAGGTTTCATTTTACTTTGATGATGTTTTACTGGCTGGGATACTAGAAATGAGAAGATTTTATTTTCCAGCACAAAAAGTATTGGTCCTTATTTCACCAACTCTGTTTGGAATGTATAGTTCTATTTTTATATCATCTCTTTCTTCCTATATCTGATCATACGATACTAAAAGAAGCCATCTGGCATTTCAACATTCTCCCCGGAAGCTTCCTTAGGCAGATCCAACAGTTCATACTAGTTTCAATCTTCCAAATTACCAGTCAACATTTTGGCCAACTTTTCTACCACTAAATAATAAAGACTGCGTTTTCTCCAACCTATGATGGTTGTCTCAGGACCTTTCTAGTCTCCAGTAGCAGCTTGTTTGCTACGCTTCTAAATTCTTCTTTTAACCAAGCCCCAAAGTCAATGTCACATATTTTAGGTTTTAAAAAAATTATTATAGTTGCGTATAACACCCAGTGCACCATGCAATACCTGCCCTCCTTACCACCCATCACCAGTCTATCCCATTCCCCCACCCCCCTCCCCTCTGAAGCCCTCAGTTTGTTTCTCATAGTCCAGAAACCAGGGATGTACTGTATGGTGACTAACATAATATAATTCAAAAAAACATTAAAATAAAAAAAATTATTATTATAGTAGCATGCCACTTTCATACACCAATTTCTACAGCTTACATTAAAAAAAAACCCAAAACTTTGTGATTTAAAATAACAATACTGCATTTTTTCTCGAGGTTTGATCACATGTTTCTTCTGTTGTCTTGCCTGAATCACTGCTGTGGCTTCAGACACCAGTTATCTGGATGCTTTGATGGGGGTTGATGGGTACATAATGGCCTCACTCACGAATCTGGGCCCTCATCTGGTATTGGAATGGCTGTAATAGCTGGGCCTCTCTCTTCTTATGGTCTTTTATTCCAGGCATCTTCAGAGTGAAAATGCAAGTTTTGCTTCTGTGTAGCAACTACTCTGAGTTTGGAGTAAAGCATCTCATAATTGGTCTGAAACCACTATTTGTCAAAGGAGTCAGAAGTCAGAAAAAAGTACCGCACGACCCAATAGAGAGGAAAGATGCGATGTGTCCTTGTCAGGCACCCCTATATTTGTCCCACATTATATCTAACTACCACCAACTTCATAGAGTGATGGACACTGCTTCACTTCTGCTTTCCAAGTCACATGCAAGTTTTGATTTGGCCAACTGTAATATAAAAATATTCCAGGAAGGGATCTCTAGGAAATACAGATCCCAGCTCACCCAGGGTGAAATCATGCAAACCACCACACTGCTCTCTCCTAAAGTCACTTAGTTTTTCTAAGCCTCATTTCCCTCTCCTACAAAACTGAATATTTATATTGTGGTAGGAGGGATCCCATCAGGAAACAGATGAAACACTTGACTGTACAGGATTTAATGGGGACACTAGTTGCCAAAGTCGGTTGGGTTTAGGGAAACAAAATTGACTATGAAGTAGATTGTTGGTCTAGGAGAGTGATTCTTGCTTAGGGTACAAAAAGGGCAATGAAGAATCTAGAAACTGTCAACAGTGACACACAATTTCCATCCTTGGGCTTGAAGAGGCAAAAAACGTAATGGTGTTAGAGAAGACTAAAAGTTCAGGGTCATGGAAGAAGGGCCACTCAGGAGTTTTAAATGTAGAATACAACACTGTTGCCAGATCTGTAAGAAATAAGCAAAAGAAAGAATCCTGCTGTCCAATATTCTGAACCACTGACAATGTGCCCATTGTCTGAACCCAAGAATAGGATAATGTACAGAAAGCTTGGATGATGTAGTACCTACATGGTCTTCTGCCTGAAGAAGAGCAAAGGGTAATGAAGAGCAAGGAACGAATGTGGGCAAGCAAATAGAGGTAACTGGGCACCATCTATCCTTTTCAATAGATCTCAATAGTAGAAAATTCAGTAGATTTATAGCAGTCCTAGATCCTTGGTATTATAAAACCATAAAAGGGTTTGGAGGTAAAAGAGTTAAAAACTTAGTACCATACATATTGGGAGATTCAAAGAGAGACTTCTGTGTAAAACCAAAGTAATCTGAAAGTTCTGTCAAATAATGACCAAAACCCAAAGGAAAATAAATAAAGATATAAAAAATAAACATACGGGTGCCTGGGTGGCTCAGTCGTTAAGCATCTGCCTTCAGCTCAGGGACTGATCCCAGGGTCCTGGGATCGAGCCCCACATCGGGCTCCCTACTCTGCTGGGAGCCTGCTTCTTCCTCTCCCACTCCCCCTGCTTGTGTTCCCTCTCTCACTGTCTCTCTCTCTGTCAAATAAATAAATAAAATCTTAAAAAAAAACATAAAACTATCTATGTATCTATCTAACCATCTATCCATCCATCTACCTACCAACCTACCTATTTATTCACCTACCTATCTTCTGTGAAGGGAGAGTACAGAAATACCCTCTTTTTTCTCAGCCTGGGCTCTACGGAGAGTGAAAAATAGAAGTAAAGTTCTCCCTGAGAAATTCTATAAAGAAACCCCCATTCAAGAGGTTATGGCTAGAGTTCATCCTACTCATGTGAAATCTTGAGGAAAATATTCTGTAGATTGGTCTTTGGTTGGTGTTGGCCTCTAGGAACCTAACAAAAGCAAACCCATATTCTCGCTGCATGAACTCACTTTAAACTCAGAACTAAAAGAATTTCCCAAAATTAAAGTCCAAGAAGCATGAATCAATCTCACATTGATTTTAAGTAGTTGAATGGAGCTCTCATGTGCAAGATTCTACAAGGACGAGAGCAGAAGGAGGGCGCTCTATAAAATCAAAACTGTGGACAACAGATGCTAGAATTACCAGATATAGGATAGAAAATAAGTATAATACGCTTATTAGATTTAAAAGCAATACAATAAACTGAAAAAGTTACAAAGAAAAAACTTCTATTTTAAATTAATCAGGCTGACTTTTTAAAAAAAATAACTATATAAATGAAAAAATTGTCATTAAAATATAGATTCAAATAACTTTTTATTCAGAAGACAGGCATAGCCAAGGAGAGTGTTGGTGGGCTGGAAAATAAATGCAGCAAAGATAGGGCACTGTAAGATAGGGACTATCCGCTTATCTTTGAGAGAATACTCTCCAAGGCTAGAGAGAAAGGCCTAATACTATAAGCTAATCAGAGTTCCAGAGGAGATAGCAAAGGTTATGGAAAAGAGGCAATAATAGAAGACATAGTAGCTGAAATTTTTCCCGAAAGTGATTAAAAATGCCATTCCCATAATCAGGAAGTCCATGAATCCTAAAAATTCCACATGTAGACACAAAACAGTGACATGGCCAAAGACTATAAACAAATAAATAAGAATTTAAATGTAATATAGGGGAAAAAAACAACAAAGGACATACTCACTACTCTCTAAAGAAAAGAAAGTAATATTTTGAATGAGCTAAGAAAATATACTATCAACCTCAAATTCTACACTGAGAAAAATTCTTTCAAAATAAGATTTACATAAGGACATTGCCAAAAGAATAACATGAAAGAACTCAGTACCTTAAGCCATCCTAAAGGAATTTTTTTATAAGGAATATATAGAGAAAGAAAATGATTCCAAGTGGAAGGTCTATCATGAGAGAATGAATAGCCAAGAAAGGAAATGGTAAATATGAATGTTTAAAATACTGACTGAATCACAGAGTAAAAATAATGTCTAATTTGGAGGATAAAACCAAGTTAAATTTTAAAAATTCTGAAAAATGATATCATATATGATAAAGGAGAGTTAGTAAATAAAATTATATATAAAGAAGTAAATTTGCCGATTAAATTTGTATAGTGTTATATAAAATATACATATTTAAATTACTTGAATAACATTTAAAGTACCAGAAACCAAGTGTGCATTTTCACACCAGTGGTTAAAAAAAAAATGACATGAAAGAGAAACCCAATCAATGCAAAATCAGAGAACAGAGGGAAAAGAATAAGAAAGAAAAGGGAAAAGGTAGGAGAAGGGAAGAGATGGAAAGTCAAAAGGACAGTGCAACACAGGCTTAGCAAAAATAGGTCCAAATATGTCAGTAATTACAAAGAGTACAAACAGATGGAATTCTTCAGTTAGAACATTATGTTAACAAAACAAACCCAGCTATATTCTGTTTATACCAGGGCATCTAGGACATGAGGTAGTTATAGTGATAGGCCACGGAAAAAAAGAATCAGTAGTTATAAAATAAATTTAAACAGTATAAAAGACCAGTAAACAAATAAAACATGAATTACTCTTACAATTAGATGATGTTACTTTTAAAAATTAAAAGTAAATATATATACAGCCTAAAAATGGCCTCATTGACCAGTGGGATATGGGAAACTTACATTTTTCCTTCAAATGTGCTTGTATTTGCCAAAGTTTTCCACAGATATGTTATCTTTTTAATTGGAAAGCTATGAGATAAAGTCATCTCACTTTGAGATCAGTCCTTAATAGTTGTTCAAAGTTGTTCAAAATAACTGTTCAAAGAATGTTAGTTCTCTTTTCTTGCACTAAAGGCCGTTAAAATTATGGGCGAGGATACAGTATTTAAAGTGCTGAAAATAACTAATTTTTTAATATTTGAAAAGAACATGATAAAAAAGGAAGAAGAAAAGTGGTATTAAACATTAAACATTCCTCATTATCTTATCAAAATATTTTGAAGCACCCATGTGGGTTTTGATTTGTTTAACCAAGCCAAAAATTCAGGTAAGTGAAAACAATAAAAATCAAATGGAAACATAAAAATGGGTATAATTTATTAATCTCTTCCTATGTGCCAGGAGTTTTATTTTGTGGTGTAATTCAATCTGGATAATACTTCAAGGTAAAAACTATTATCCCCATATTATAAGTGAGGAAACTTCTGACACACAGAAATGTAGTCAATTCCCTAAAACTAGTAAGTGGTTGAACAAGAAGGTGTAATCTAAGGAGAAAAGATACGTTTGCCATGAGGTTCACATTATAAGAGACCATCTTCCTTTTAATTGACTCATATAACATCATACAAAGAGATTAGACACTCACCCATAACGAAATATGGGGGGCTATCTGGAATACACATGAGAAGTAGTCCTTTTTACTAAAGCATCTCCACCACACTCGAGTCCACAGCTCCTAATTAGTGAAGCTCAAACTAAAATTATGGGTCCCAATTATTCTCTCTAAACTTATACTTCTTTTTTTTTTAAAGATTTTATTTATTTATTTGACAGAGAGAGACAGCCAGTGAGAGAGGGAACACAAGTAGGGGGAGTGGGAGAGGAAGAAGCAGGCTCCTAGTGGAGGAGCCTGATGTGGGGCTCAATCCCACAATGCCGGGATCATGCCCTGAGCCGAAGGCAGATGCTTAACGACTGCGCCACCCAGGCACCCCTAAACTTATATTTCTAAAACCAGGCCCATGTTTTCCACTCTATGGAAATCATGAAATCATGATTTACATTCCCATTCAACTGTCTTACTTGTTTACTGAGAGTATTAGCACCTTGAATAATTTGCTAAGCAGCATGTGACAAACTGATAATGCAGAAGGGGAAAAAAATGACAGAAAAAGATTTTGCATTAATAAACATGAACTGCTGAGAGTGATGAGAATATGCATAATCTAATCTACAACACCTTTCCATCCATTCTTAAAGAAGCAAAGTGTTTGGAAGTTCCACAGTTACTTTCCTTCCAATTTTTATCCTTTTCTTGGTGGCTACAGGGGAGATTTCCTGTTGATCAAACAAGGGTACATAAGCTATGATTCTTATTGGACTCACTGGTTCGGTATTTATTAGGGGAAAATCATAGATCCAGGAACAATATCAGGTATGTGTTAACCCATTACCTGTTACTTTCCGAAGCAGCAAAGAGGAATGAGGCAGAGCCTGTCAGCCTGCAGATACCTACAGAGGAATCCCAACCCTTGAATTAATGGAGATGTTTGAGGTTTGTGATTGGGGAAATACCAACCTCAATCCTGGAGGTAAGAGGGGCTGGGATCCAAAAGCAGTATGGATTAAGAAATAACTGACCTCCCTTGTTTCACTATATCATCATTTATCTGCCTTGAGAGCATAAGCCTCTCTGTCTTCGGTCAGGTTCTCTAGAAGCAAAGCTTGAGGCAAGGATTCTTGAGCAAATGATTTATGGAGAGACTGCTCTCAGCTGGATCTAGTACAGGAAAGGTTAATCAGATTTAATCAAGAAAGATTCTGGGCAAAGGGGTACAATTCATTGAAGTCTAACCTTAGTCTGATCTAATGGGGCATTATGGAGCATGAATAACCATTATGAACAACACAGAGTTGTCCCAACTTGAGGCAATGGAGGTGACCTTGCATAACCAGTATCTATTGGTAACTGGCCATGAGCTGCCTCTGAAAGAAATCTTTACCGCTCCAGCATTTCTCAGTAATTTATTCCCTTTAGTCAAGGACAATTCCCTGAAGAAGAATAGAACTATGAACTATCTCTAGCCAACACTCAAGCAGCAGAAGACTGGAGGCACTACTTGGTAAGAAAGATCTGAGTGAGGCAACAATAGAATTGTCTGATAATGGGGTCCCAGGAGACAACTCCTCAGAGGTCACCCCATCATATAACTGCTTTAACATCCTAATCTGATATGTATGGGGCATACTTCAGGAGTCTGTTCATCCCCACCTTCAGATTGGTCATATACTCCCCTAGTATTCTTGATATCTTATGTATCAATTGGTTAGTGTATTTAGGTAGGGTTGGGGACAACAGCATTTTCATCATGATTGTTTCATAAAATAATAATAATAGTGATTGTTGTTATTACTATTTGATAGGGCAAGCCTACCTGGTAGTTCTGTTGATTCACTTGTTCTACATGGGTGTTATTTCCTTTATCAGGAGGTAAAGATGATGGTCACATGGCTTATGGGGTTTAGTGCCCCTCCTCATCATTCCCATTTGACTGAACTATATAGAACCATAGAAATATTATATCATCTCAAGAATACCATACCAACTAAGGTAAACTTTCCCCACTCCTGAGATAGACTTTGACTTCTGGCACCTTGACTTTGTTTCTAGCATCCCATATTGGATGCCAAGATAAATGGTCCAGTCATAGTGCCCATTTCAATAACACAAAGACAATGGCCAGAGAGAACACATTTTCAGCCTGCTGAAAATCTTTCAGGAGAATATCAATGGAAATTTAAAAAATAGAAAGTGTGTCCGTCCCCCATTGTCCACTTCCAATTTGCCCAGTGCACTAGTATTCTGTAGGACTGCATGTAGATTCCAAGAGAGGAACCTGCCTCTTGCATAGCAGGGGTTTTTGAGTTGTACGATTGGAGAAGAGCCAGTTTCGCCTCTAGCTTGATCAGCAAGCTGAAGTTCAAGCCCGGAGACTGCAGTTATTCAACGTAACAGAAACTCAGTATCTTAGTTCTACCGCTTCAGCATTCACAGTCAGGAGAGCACTAGCTAGAGCACAGTCTGTAGTTTGCAGCTTTGATGATGTTGAAGAAGGGTGACCCGATTCCTCACCTCATTTAACTACCATTTATAGCATTCACTGTAGCTAATTTCTATAGAATGTCAGAGGAAGACTAAAGGAGTAAGAAATCAGTCTTGAAAAAGTGAAAGTCTTACTTTTATTTTCGTACAGTAAAATTGAACTATTTTTTACAGCATGATCTGTCTACCTAAGATGCAGCTGAAAGAACATTGGCAATCATCTAGTCCAATATCCACAGGGCAGAGTTAAAATAGAATTTTCAGCAGAAATAAAGATACAAGTTTCATCAAATGCTGTGTATCAGTTCAGGTCATATGAGATGACAGGATGGGATTAGCCATGCTGGAGCTTTTATGGGGGATGCCTGTCAAGGATAAGGGAAAACAAGCAGGAATGGGCGGGGCAACATTCAACTTTGATGTAGGTCTGACACTTATGAAAGGGGAGAGGCAAGGAAGGGCTGAATAGGAAGAGTTCATACATTTCTAAGTAATTTTCAGCCAGCATGGTGGGGTATGCTTAAGCAACTACTGTCCTGAAGTAGACTTAGCAAACAAAAACACAGAACACACAGCTGAATTTAAATTTCAGGTCAACAACAAATATTTTTTAGTATATATATTCCCCAAATATTACACACAACCCAGAGTAAAAAATTACTAATTGTTGATCTGAAATTCAACTTTAATTGGGTGTTCTTTTATCCAGCAACCCTAATTACAGGAATTCGCTGTCAGGCAGTAGTGCACTAGTACCCTCACTGTGTTTAGTCACTGTGTAGGAACAACCAGAGAAAGTAGGGCCTTGATACAAGCATCATTCCTGACTGAAAACCAAGTGTTTTGAATGTCTTTCATTTCCAAAGTTTGTCCTGGCAAAGAATGTGTGTGCTTTTTCCATAGCAAAGATGGGCCAGGAAGAGAATGACGGCAGTGTAGGCTGATCTTAAATACTGTCAATTAAAGATGACTGCCTAGCATAGACCTAAGATAGAGACCAGTGTTACCATCAATGAATAGGAGCCGAGAGAGGAATCAATACCAACCCAGAGATGCATCACTTGAATTAGGAGGTACAGGTGAGATGTCCCAGGGATGAGGTTATCTCCAGAAACAAACAAAAGCTAAGAGTCACATTTTTCTGTGGGAAGTAATAGGCCTAAAATCTTAATAGCTTATAATAACAAAACATATTTCTCAATCTTGTTACATGACGGGTGCAGCTTGGATGGACTATGCGAGCTCAGAAGTTCTTCTAACCCTATCTCATCATTCAAGAATCTAAACTGGAGGGGCGCCTGGGTGGCACAGAGGTTAAGCGTCTGCCTTCGGCTCAGGGCATGATCCTGGCATTATGGGATCGAGCCCCACATCAGGCTCCTCTGCTATGAGCCTGCTTCTTCCTCTCCCACTCCCCCTGCTTGTGTTCCCTCTCTCGCTGGCTGTCTCTATCTCTGTCAAATAAATAAATAAAATCTTAAAAAAAAAATCTAAACTGGGAAGAGAATCAATATGAAAGGTGTGCTAGTTCCATGGCAGTCAAATCTTCAGAGGATGGGCTCACACATACCTGTTTCATGAAGCCTCTATTGGAACTCTTGACA
Organism: Ailuropoda melanoleuca; assembly: GCF_002007445.2. NCBI lineage: Eukaryota > Metazoa > Chordata > Mammalia > Carnivora > Ursidae > Ailuropoda > Ailuropoda melanoleuca. The sequence continues at coordinate 107,729,643 of NC_048225.1, forward strand.
TGGTCACATTTTCCCCTTTCAATGGTCAAAGCCAACAATACAGCCAAGCCCAAAGCCACAGGGATGAAGTGCCTGCTGGGAAGTACTACAAAGTCACATGGCAAAGGGCACAGAAGAATCATCCTATCACAAGGAAGGGACATCTATTTTGTAATTATTATACAATAATTGAAATGTGTCCCCATAAAAAATATGTGTGGGAGTCCTAAGCCCTAGTACCTTAGAATGCTCTCTTATTGGGAGAGAGTCTTCGCAGTGGCAATCAAAGTTAAAACGAGGTCATTAGTCAATGTTTTAATCCAATACAAATGGTGTTCTTATTTAGGAAAAAATATGGGGACATAGAGATAGGTACAAGGTGAATGCCATGTGAAAATGAAGATTTTCTCAGGCAGAGANCGAGGTCATTAGTCAATGTTTTAATCCAATACAAATGGTGTTCTTATTTAGAAAAAAAATATGGGGACATAGAGATAGGTACAAGGTGAATGCCATGTGAAAATGAAGATTTTCTCAGGCAGAGATCAGGATGAAGCATCTACAAGCCAGAGAATGCCAAAGATTGCCAGCAAGTCACCAGAAGCTAGGAGAGAGGCAAGGAACAGTCTCCCTCACAGCCCTCAGAGGAACTTAGTCGGCTGCCACCTTATGTCAGACTTTTAGCCTCCAGAACTGTGAGAAAATGATTTCTCTTGTGAAGCTACCCAGTTTGTGGTACTTTGTTACAACAGTGCTAGCAAATTAACACAAAGATAATACTCTATCACCAATCTCCAGAAGAAAATGTTAGTTTTAAACATCTGCCAAGTTCAAAAAGTCCTCAGATCATTAACTACAGGTCACAACAAAGAAGGACTTCACTGGTCCCCTTTCCTTGTACTCCCCTTGACACTCCCACCCATGAGGGACCACTGACAGCAGCACTCCTCATGTAAACGGAAAGTAGAAGTCTTTAATTCATAGCACATTCAGAGTTTGGATTATTATATAAAAATGGACAATTTGATTATGGGATTTGAGATCATGTTTTCTGACTAAAAGTGACCAGAAGTCTTTACAATACCTCATAATAGTCAGAGATGTCATGGGGTCTGCTTAAGTTTCTCATTCAGGGCCAAGGAAAAAATTAGGCCTCGGAGCAAATTTAAAGAAACAATAAAAAAACAAATGTAAAGTAGCTATAATTATATTCAAGAGTTGTGCTTCTTTGAAGAAACACACTTATTTTACAAATGAAGAAACGTGGTTTTAGAGAATGTAAATGAATTGCTTAAGGTCAAACAACTAATTAGTGGCAGACCTGGGACCAGATCCAGAGTTTTCCCATTCCATTTAATTTCCGCTAAACTCTGCTGACTTATCTTGCAGACTGCAGAATTATTTTTAAACTATCAGAAGTGCCTTCTTTTCATGTGACCATATTGAACAATAGTTTGGCAGTTACTCAGAATGTTAAACGTAGAGTAACCATATGACCCAGCAATTCCACTCTTAGTTATATATCCAAGAGAAATAAAAACACGTTCAACAAAAAATTGTACACAACTGTTCACAGAAGCATTATTCATAATAGTCCAAAATGTGACAGCAGTCCAAATGTCCATCAACTGATGGATAACAAAATGTGGCTGGCATACCACATACAATGGAATATTATTCAGCAATGAAAGGAATGATGGATCGTAACTAGACTTACCACGATCATTTTGCAATACATACAAACACCAAATCATTATGTTGTACACTGAAGCTACTGTGCTGTATGTCAATTACAGCTCTACAAAAACTAATGAAGGAAGGAAGAAATGAAGTGCTGATGTGCACCTACAACGTGTATAATCCTTAAAACTTCATACTGAGTGGAAAAGTGGGTCACTAAAGACCACATAGTGCATGATTCCATTCACATGAAATGTCAAGGATAAGCAAATCTACAGCAAGGAAAGCAGATTAGTGACTACCTGTGAATGGAAAAAACGTGGGTAATAGGGTCTGATCACTAAAGGACACAGTTTCTTTTCGAGGTAATTAAAACATTCTGAGCTTACTGCTGATAGTGGCACAATTCTGTGAGTCTACTAAAAACGACTGAATTGTACAATTTAAATGAGTGAATTATAGGACATCTGAAATATATCTCAAAAGATGTTAAAAAAAAAAGAAATGCATTTTTTCCTAAAATGCACTCATTCCATATTTTAACGTTACTGAGCTTTTTTTTTTTTTTTTCTAATTCAAATCCCTTAGGAATTTGTTCTGTTTTGGTCAGCAACAGGCAAAATCTTAGAACATACACAGCAGAAAGTGTGGCATCTGGTTCAAATAAAGATCCAACTTACTACAAACACAAAAAGGGCAGCTTATCAGTTTATCTAAAAGAAATCCCATTGAGCTTTTCACACTAAAGCCAGCATTTTCACTGCTCTAATAAGTTTTAGTGAACCTGAATTTATATCTTGTCCTCTCAGCGGCTCATATTTTCATGTCTCATCACTTAGACCTCAACAGCCTTACTTGTCAGCAGACATCATTCACGAGACCCGAGAGAGTGTGGAATGGTCACTCTCTCTCCATTCCTTCTTCAAAACGCTGTTGGAATCCCATGAGGATACTACATAATATTAAGAAGTAAAACTTTCAAGATATCATATCCATTTCTTCACCAGGTTATGAAGATTAACCCTTTATGATTTGATGTATCTAACAAAACAACAAAATATTATGAGCATAAACCATGAGATGAACATTTTGGAATATTAAGCATCAGAAAATTCAATCATTGGTGATAAGTTAAGTCCATAATGAGACTGTAATCACCTTCATGTCCCTTTTAGTGTGTCCAACACAAACACAATTAAAGATAAGATCACCCCAGAGAAGCCTTTAAATGATTTTGCAGAAAATCTTTCTGATTTTAAAGTGCATTAAAAATACGAAAGGTAGTTGGAGAAGTAGACCTGGAAGGTATTCTAAAATCAATACAGATAATGTAAATAATATTACCAACTAAAGATACCTCACATTGTTCTTATGAAGATATTTTTGCCTTCAATGTTTGACTTTAATGCTCCTTTGACATCATTGAGCACCTTGCTCTGGTGAAACTCTTGCTTCTCTTGGCTCTGTAATCTCATACTACCTTTTCTCCAAGACTGCATTTCCTTCTACATTTCTTTTGTTAAATTCATTTTTTCTTCCATTTTCTCTCCTGAAACCATGAAAATGAAAGTTTCCCAATCTTGAAACCTTTAAGAGGGCTCTTTCTCTCTCCATCTTTTTCTTTCTCTCTCTCTCTGATACATGCTCTCTTGAGCTCTGTCTTTAAGCAGGAGGTTCTAAGAGCTCAACAAAAGTAAAATAATAGAAGAAAAAAGAATAAAATGGAAGTGAGAGAAAATATGAATTTGAAACAGGATATAATAATTTAAAAAAAACTAAAACACTAAAAATATTTCAATTTGATATCATTTGAGAAGAACATAGTAAATTCAGGCATTGTGGTTTGGGGGTTGCAACATGAGCTTTTGTCCCTGATAGACCTGAGCTAAATTCTAATCCTGTCATTTATTAAATATTTTATCTTAGAAAACTTATGCAATCTTCCCCAAGCTTCAGTTTCCACATGTAAAATTATGTAAGTAGTTATTAAGGCGTGTGTACCTGTGTTTGTGTCTGTGTGTCTGTTGTAATAGTTTAAGGCAACATGTGATATTTCTCTCCTTTGAGCTTGTAACTAGAGTTCACAGCTGAAGACAAAAGGCATTAAGTAACGTATTCTGTATCCTGTGATTTATCAACCTTGGGAACAGCCCCTCCTCTACACAACTTGTTGAGATATATCATTTGAGCAGAACTAACACAATAACACTCATCCCTGTACATACACTCTAAATCATGGTACAATGATCATTTCTGGTATTAAAATCCCTGAGTCAATGGATGTGCATATTCAGGTGTCTTGAGCTGCTAAAACATGCAGAATTTAGCAGCAAAAAGATGTTGGAGCAGAAAGACACTGCCAAGTTAACATTCCCTACTGCCGCTAACAGATGTATATGAGTTACCTCACTAGTTGAGTGGACATGACAGAAGTACAGAAAATTAATAAAATCATCAGAATGTGTCTCAAAGATCCAGTACATTCAACTTTGACTCATAAAGGGATGCCTCTGATCTTTCTATTCATTCAGGTCTATTTCGGGACTCACTAGGAGTGTTACAAAGATTTTATCATGGGGGTTTTGCACAGCTTTTATAATATTACTCCTATCTCTTTTGTGTTATATGAAAAGTAGCACTTTTATTCTTAAAGATGCCTTCCATCTGAAAATAGTTTACATATGTTATAACTACCTATTTTGGAAGTTAGTTTTATATCCTGTTACTTAAGTATTATTTCGTAGTTGCTTAGATTATATTAGTTTCCTATTGATGATGCAATGAACTACTATAAACTTAATGGCTTAAACTAACACAAATACATCCTCTTTACAATTCTGAAGGCCAAAAGTCTGAAATCAGTTTTACTGGACTAAAATCCAGGTGTTGATAGGACTGGTTTCTTCTGGAGGCTCTAGAGGAAAATCTGTTTCTTTGCCTCTTTCAGCTTCCAGAGGCTGCCTGCATTCTTTGGTTCACAACCCCCTTCCTCCATCTTCAAGCCAGCAGGATAGCATCTTCAAATCCCTTTCTCACTTACTTCTGCTCCCACTGTCACATCACCTATCTGATTCTGATACTTCCTATGTCCCTACAATAAGGATCCTTGTGATTACATTAAACCCACCCAAATTACCCAAGATTATCTCCCCAACTCAAGATCCTTAAGTTAATCATGTCTGCAAAGTCCTTTTGCCAGGAAGGTCATGTATTGGGACATTCCAGAGCTCAGGACATGGGCATATATACCACACTCTTTGATTTCATAGGTATCCAATCATCTACTTTGCAACTACAGAAAATCTGAACTCTTCTTTAATTTTTTTGTAAGCCTAGTTACTTGATCTTACCCAACCGCATTGGCTAAATTTGACAGTAAAATATTAAATAATTGCAGTGATAGTGGGCCATATGGATGTCTTCTTTGGGAAAAAAAATGTTTAATTCCTCTTCCCATTCTTTAATTGTGTTTTCTTTATTATTGAGTTCTATGAGTTCTTTTTATATTTTGGTATATTAACCCCTTATCTGATATATGATATATATATTTTCTTTTTCTTTTGTTGATTGTTTCTTTTGCTCTGCAGGTTTCTAGTTTGATGTAGCCCCACTTCTTGATTTTTGTTTTGTTGCTTGTGTTTCTGGTGTCATATCTAAAAAAAACATTGCCAAGACCAATGTCAAGGAAGTTTCCCCTACCTTTTCTTCTAGGAATTTTGTTTTAGATATTAAGTTTAAATCTTTAATCCATTTAAAGTTAATTTTTGCGGGTGAACAGTTTTATTTTTCTAGATGTGGTTATCCACTTTTTCCAACACTAAATATTGAAGAACTATCCTTTCCCACTGAATATTCTTGGCTCCATTGTCAAATGACACCAACATTATTTTTATCCAAAAATGTTCTTGACTTTTAGATGTATTTCCTCTTATGAATGAAATGTAGAGTCAAAAAAAATTTTTGTTAAATTTTTAAATTTTTAAAATTTTAAAAATATCTCTAAGATCTTAATGGAGATTGAGTTAGATTTACAGATGAATGTGGAGAACTGTATCTCTAAATATTGAATGTTTCTTTCTAATAACTCAGTATTTGTCTTTAATTATATTTATGTACAATTTTTAATAAATATTTTTACATTTTCAAAGTCTTTTTTATGCACACATATGTATCTGTACATAAATATACAAAAGACTGTGCGCATATGCAGCCTAACAGTTGGTCAAAACTCAAGAGACCCCTGTGCAGACTTCGGGGCTCTTTCTCCTGTAGTTCTCTCTCTTTTTTTTTGCTTCAGCTCAGTGGAATCACTGTTTGCTGGACTCCATCACCCTGTGCCTTTAGGTAGAAAAACAAGATGAATATGCAACATATGCAGAGTGTGGGGTCTTCTCACTTATCACAGTCCTGTGAGGCCAATTGCTCAATGGCTAAAACATATCTCTTCATATGTTTTGTTTTACTTCATATCTGTTTACCATGGGTCAGTCAGTCCAATATTCATTGATCTTTAGTGACAGGAACTGGAAGCCCTCCTACTTTTAATATAATGTGTAATAAAAGAACCAAGTAATATTACATGTATCAGAATATAAAGATATGAATCATAGTAATACCCGTCAATTTATGAACAGAAACAAATCATTTCAACTACCTGTGTAATACTTTTGTATTCTATCTCTTTGCCTGTCCTCCACTCCACATACAGTCTCTCTCCTGGATCCCACTACTTCCCTTTTGTCTTTCTCTGCCTCTTCCAGTTTATCGTGGTTCCCTCCCACCTTGTAGGCTGCCTTCCTTCCCTCATCTTTTCCTCCTCCTTCTTCTTTTGATTTTCACTTCCTATACCATTATTTTTCTGTTCTTATTATCATTATTTGTTATTTCATATTATAATGCTATTCTTTTTGTACGCTTTAAATGTGGATGACAACATTACTAAACTTTATTCTTTTCTACAACTGTCCCTTGCTATATTATTATCAAAAATATTCCTTGATGGATTACCTGCTCTGGGGTCCACCTGTGTTTGACTTGTGTTTTACTCATTGTTGATTAGTAATTCATCTGTAATTTTTTTTAAAGATTATATCTATTTATTTGAGAGAGAGTGAGAGAGCATAAGCTGGGCGGGAGGGTGGTAAGCAGCAGAGGGAGAGGGATAGGCAGGCTCCTCACTGAGCAGGAAGCCCACTAAAGGACTTGATCCCAGGACCCTGGGATCACGACCTGAGCTGAAGGCAGACATTTAACCAACTGAGTCACCCAGGTGCCCCTCATCTGTATTTGTTTTTCCCTAAGATTTTACTTATTTGTCAGAGAGAGAGAGAGAGAGAGAGCACAAGCTGGTGGAGTGGCAGGCAGAGGGACAAGCAGGATCCCTGCTGAGCAAAGAGCCCGTATGTGGGACTTGATGGCAGGACCCTGGGATCATGACCTGAGCAGAAGTCAGAGGCCTAACTGACTAAACCACCCTGGTGCCCCTACATCTTTATTAACATGTTCGATGCTTCTGTATTTTGTATTTCTTAGAGTTTGATTTGTTTCATTATAAAATATCTCCAGATAAATCTGATATCCTTTTGATTCTGGCATTTTTTTTTCATTTCTCCTTTTTAAACAGTTTATACACGGTTACGTTATAGTCTACATGCTTTGCCCTTATGTTATGCTGACCTTAATCTGTGTGAATGCTGAGTGTCTAAATGGAAGATTCTTTCACGCAAAAAATTTTGCAATTGTTTTTTCCAAAAGCTAAGTGTATTGGGTTCCTGTAAAAACACTTGAAGTCTCTTTGGACTAATGCAAGTCTCACAGTCAGCCTTCCCTTACTGCTGTCCAAAGGCTCAGTCACCTAATGGAAGTGAAAACACCTACTGCTCACTGCTCTGTTATTTTCATCTTTTGCTTTTATAGTGGTAGGTAATAAACACCTTGGGGTTTTAAACTTATTTTTGTAAGCTTATCAACATATTTTAAAGAATATTATTTTTTATTTTCCTAAGAGTTTGTTTTATTACTTTAATGAGAGAAACCTTAAGTAAATCAAGTCCCTCATACTGTCTTTAAGTAAATATCAGTGCAAACTTTTGATATATTTTAACAAATATTTGTTTTAAATTTAAATGTATTTTATATTCAAAATCCTATTTACTGCAGCTATTCGCAGAAGTCTTTACTTTTATGGGCAATGTCAGGCAGCAAATATAACATATATATTACATCCTTTTACTTCAACCATAATAAAAAAAATTCAAATAAGTAAATCATCCAGAAAACGTGCTTAATTTTCCAAAATAAAAATAAGGTAGAAAGTTTGACATTGCAATTTCTACGTGGTAATTTTTCCTCTTATTCACAACTTTTAATCAGCTTTTGTGAAATGTCATTTACTCGCTCAAATTGAGCATTTAACTAGGTCACAGCCTATATTCATTCACTGCAGCAGAATAATAGAATGAGAAATTCTTCTAGGAAATATTATAAGCAATTTATGACTTCTTGCTTTGAATAAATGTGATTTGTTAAAATTAGGGGGGGAAAGAAGAGAGAATTGTAGGTTATACATATCACAAAGCTTTTCTCTAGGAAAGTAACAAGGTTTTGTACTTTTTCTTATTATGAATATACTCAGGTATTTTGAGCCCTTCTACTTAATCTTCAAACAATCTTAGGTTATCATACGTTCTCCCAGCACACCCAAACATGCACATGTTGTGTGCTGTAGTTGTTCAACACTCTTCCACGATATACTCATCAGCCTAGCTCAACTTCGGTTTTGACAATACGTAGTTTAAAAAAGAAAAAAAAGACACGACCTTAGGCACCATGGAATTTTACCTCCTTTCTTTTTTTATAAAAATCTCTCAAAAATAAACCTTGGAGAACTCCATATCTTATTATTTTGGGAGCTAAAGGGTTATTTTTGTCTGATCAAAGGGTAAGAATGATTCTAACAGATTTGCTCATACTGCTTCAATGCATTTCAACCATTTGTTTCATCTATTTTGTTGTCTTCAAGTAACATAATAATCCAGCTTCAGAATCCATTCCCCAATTTGAAAACAAAGACAATCCATGTCAAGGATTTATAAATGGCAGTTCCATTAAATTACAAACTTAAGTCTTTGGTCTCCTCAAAGCTAGTGTTAGAATCTCACAGAATATTTAATATTTTTATAGAACTCTCTGCTCTTAACCATTAATACACGATGATAGCCTGTTTATATCTGTTTTCTATAGTCCTGTGTTCTTTGTTTCATTTGATTTTGAGTTGACTTGTTATGCTTCTGGACTCAAGAAAGAACTGAGAGAACTGGAGTTTTAGTATCAGTGGTCTAGGAAGGATCCATTATCCAAAAACATCTTCCCCCACTGATTAACTGGAATTCTGTGACATTGCTGTTTGTTATTTGTGTCACTGGTTAATATTTATTATGTTGATAAAAATACCTACTGTGAGTCATACACTTGACATAATTTACTAAAAGCCATTTTTTTTTCTTTAGTGGGAAAGATAAAGATAAAAAGAGAACCTGAAAGATGGGAATAAGGAGAAAAGTGCTACAGAAAAGTAGAAAAGTATGTTTCAGAATCAGTTTTTATATTTCAGGCAAGGTACTAGCAGGATGAAATGGCACATTGTTAAGATTCCTTTCCTTTTCCATTTCCTTGAAGAAAGCAGGAAGAAGAGAATATTTACAAATTCATATGCAGGATTAAGGAAACCAATGACAGAAGACAGTTACTATCCCCAGATCTGAAGGGGCAAGGAAAAGGAGACTCTGTATTAGCTTACTGAATACTACAGACTGGATGGCTTAAAATAAATGTATTTTCTCACAATGGCTGAAAGCCCGAAGTCTGAGATCAACGTGTAAGCAGATTAGTTCCATGTGAGGGCTGTGAAAGAGAGCTGTTCTGGGCCTCTTTCCTCAGGCGCTAATGGCTGTCTTCGCATGTCTTCCCATTGTCTGTCTTCTGCACACATACAAGACCCAGAGAGGGTTGTAGCTGCAGGAGAGTGGTTGCTTGAGAGAACCCTCGGGGAGAGGACAGAGCCAGACACTGGCACACATGAGCCCAGTAAGAATGGAGTGAGGAGAACAGGTTCCCTACCTCTTTCCCACCCTGTCCTCAGATCCCCCTCTCAATGACTATAGGCAAAGACCCATGGGGAACATGGGGTAGAGGGCCTGGTTGATTCTGTCCTCACAGTTTGCTCTTGAGGGTACAGAACAAACAGAAGAGTGGATTTGGGGTGGCCAAAGGAGAACACTCAGCACATCCAACTCCCGGAGGGTAATTCTCAGGTCAGAATGAGAGGAAGAAGAGAAGAGTTGTGTAGGATGTCTTTTCAAATTATAAATACCCTCTCAAACCAGGTTCTGAAACACCTCCCTAAAAATTAGGGAAGTGAAATGGGAGAATCACAACAAAAGTGGGTCAAAATTACTCATGAGAATCCTTCTTTTATTTAGGTTGAACTAGAAAAAAGTTGTGATCCACCACGTTAGGCAGGTTTTGTTCTGAATGAAGTTTTTATGCAAAAAAAGTTAGCGCCTGTATGACATGATGAAAGTAGACATCTACGAAACTCTACCCTTTCCCTTTCACAAAACTTTGATTCTTAAAATTGTAATATTGGAGAATTTTAAATTATGTTGGAAAATTAGAGACATCTATTCCTACCCACATACTAGAAATAGGACAATAGAAGCTCAGAGAGATTAAATGAAATGATCTTAGTAACACAAATATTAATTGTTGAGTAGAATGAGAACTCAAGACTTCTTACTCCTTGTCTAATAGTTTGTGTTTTGTTTACTTTTAAATTTTTTATCCTTTCTCAGACACTGCTGATTTTACTACCTAAAGACTAATACCACTAAAAATTGCCTTGATTAGGTGGGTATTCCTGATAAGGCCTTCTTGAACACTCTAAATTTCTTTCAGTTATATAACAGAATTGCAATTATTTTCAAAACTAAACTGCAGGCCCCCTGATGAGAGGATTGTACCTGCCTTATTCATCACAACATTCCCTGTGCCAACCAAGCAAAATGACCTACATGTCTTATGAATAAATAGATCTTTTTGAGTATTAGCACTACTTAAAACCTCAGTTATATCCCCAATTTTGTGATTTCAAATAAGTAATATGATCAATCAGAATAAAAAGGGGGGGAAAGAAATATCTTTTAAATATAAATCCAGGGGGCACCTGGGTGGCTCAGTTGCTTAAGCGTCTACCTTTGGCTCAGGTCATGATCTCGGGGTCCTGGGATCAAGCCCTGCATTGGGCTCCCTGCTCAGTGGGGAGTCTGCTTCCCCCTCTCCCTCTGCTCCTCCCTGCCAGCTCATGCTCTCTCTCTCTTTTACTCTCTCAAATAAATAAATTAAAATTAAATATAAATCCAGAATAAGAAATCACATGAAAAACTACACATATATTATAAATTTTGTAATTCTAGCTCCCTTGATGAATATTCTGACAGCACTTTCATATATGTGTGAACATATTCCTTTTCCCCAATTATACATATTAAATTGTGATGGTAGGGTCTGCCCCTTCTTAACTATTATTTGGAAATGTGGCCACAGTGTAATGAATTATATAGTCTTTCCAATAACTTAAGCCTTACAGAATGTTCTTTAATAAAGCCTTTTACAACTTCTTAAGTGAACCAATTTAAACAAATGAAGAATTTTCAATAGGTTAATTTACTTGGATATGTTAAATCTCGAAGAGAGGTCTAGGCTAGGACCTTACTTTCAGTTTATTAACACGCTTATAAATGTAATATCCATAAAAACAAATTACTACATGTTTTAGCTTGTGTGAGTGATCCAATTTTCCAAAATGTTTTTGTTGTGGCAGTTGGGAACTGTACAGCCTACTTCATTTCAATTATTAGAATCATTTTGACTATTATTCTTCCCACAAGGACCATGGCAAATGCTTTCTATATACACACAAAGTTTGATTTCGGCTAGCAGCTGTTCATTATAAAGGAAATGCTTTCAATGCCCTTTATTCCATAATAATTAAAACTATTTGGCAATGAAGAAGGCTGTTTTCCCTAGTCTTCAGCTGAGTGTTTTCTCAGCTATTTTATACATCTATTTAATTGCCTCAATATGTTCCTTTAGTAGAAAATAGCAAAATTCAGTTACCTACAATAAAATTGCTTTCCTTGACCCAACCTCTGGGTAATAATAAAATAGACAGAAGCTCCTAAAATAGATTCAATTACCCCAAGCAGAACCCTTTTTATGAACACTTCACCTACCAGTGATCCTGCCCCTTTCTGAAGGAAGGCTGGGACTACTGCTGCTGGAACAAATACTCTTTATTTGAAATCTTTAACGCTTACCCTCTGGGATATATTAACATTTTTATAATCATAGTTTTTGACAGGAACATTTTTAGAAATACCCATTAGGTCTAAAAATATGAGTATCAGTAGGAAATCCTTTGTCTTCAGCTTCTCTTCCACTTATCCATGGATGCTTAATCTCTGATCACATTAATGCTTGTGATACACAGGAGTTTGTTCCCTGCCTGAAATTTTGAGGAGGGGAGAGAGATGGGCTTCCAAACCTACAGTTGAGGTTAAAGACATGTCCCCAGATACTGCAACTGGAGTATGCAAAAACATTTTCTACTTAAACAATTATCTAAATGGTCATTAGGTTTTATGGTTCTATGACTGTATTTGTCCAGCTACATTATCAGCTCTTGTGGACTGACCAGAAATCTTAATTAGGAGTTGTAATATTTTTCCCCTGGGAAAAGTTGTTCCAAGTTTCTAAGAACTCCCACAAAAGTATGTTTGGAATTTCAGCGCTTGTTAGTTGCAAACATGTTGTAGTTAGGTCTTTAAAATTACTTATTTGGTGAAATATAAATAAATATTTTAAATAAAGACATCTAAAAAACATCCATTATACATATTTTATATTGGAGTAGAAAATTAAGAAACAATATTACTCTATATGTATACAGGATCTCAGAGAGTAGAGGGAAACAAGGCCTTTAAAGGACCCTTGCTTAATCACCTAGTCTATATGTCATAATGAAGGCTCTTTCACCCTCAATTTTCTGTTCACTAAGGTAAATATTATCTAATTGCTGTAAAAATTAAATGATATAGTAATGAAAAATACTTAGCATAACTTTAGTCGCAAAGTGGCCCTCATTAGATACTGAGTCTCCTCCTTCCACTGTTGTTACAACAGGTACTGTGGAGGGCAGAATTTACAGCATCATCAAATATCCCTAACCTAAACTAACAGCCATCTTCTTTTAAGCAACAGTAGTTACAACTATAGTCCAAGGAAAAAAGGTATGAATGACTTTGTGAAGAACTGTTTGGTTTTTAAAATATTTTTTGACTCATGAAAATCAAAATACACTTTCTGCTTTATATTTATTATGAAGTGGTTAAGGATATGACTTGGATCTTGGAATCAAATTTCTGATATGACTCCCCTGATGGCCTTTATAATAGTCTCACTGCCTCCTGGGCCCTTTCCCTTGTGCTTTTCATATATATTTATGAATGGTTCCAGAGAACTCTGACGTGTGTGTATATACCTTATTATTTATCACACACACACACACAATGTATATTTATATAAACACAGATGTGTATATATGCATGTATGTATATATGTGGAGACAAATATAGAGAGAGGAAGACAACTATTAAGTTTTTAATTCCAGTTGATTAACTCACACAATTATATTAGTTTCAGGTGTGCAATATAGGGATTCAACAATTCCATACCTCACCCAGTGTTCGTGACGACAAGTTCACTCCTTAATCCTCTTCACCTATTTCATCCATCCGCTACCCCCTTCCCTGTGGTAACTATCACCTTGTTCTCTATAATTAACAGTCTGTTTCTTGATTTGTCTTTTTTTCCCTTTCCTCATTTTATTTCTTATATATCACATGAGTAAGATCATGTGGTATTTGTCTTTCCCTGACTTATTTTGCTTAGCATTATACTCTCTAGCTCCACCTGTGTCATTGAAATGGCAAGAGTTCATTCTTTTTTATAATTGAATAATATTCCATTATATATATATATATATATAAATGGAATAATATATATATGTGTATATATATATACATATATATACGTATACATATATATATATATATACACCACCTCTTCTTTATCCATTCATCTATGACACTTGGGCTGCTTCCAAATCTTGACTATTGTAAATCGTGCTGCCATAAACACAAAGGTGTGTAAATGTCCCTTCAAATTAGTGTTTTTTGAATTCTTTGGTAAATACCCAGTAGTGCAATTGCTGGATCATAGGGTAGCTCTATTTTTAACTTTTTTGATGAACCTCCAAATTGTTTTCCACAGTGGCTACAACCAGTTTGCATTCCCACCAATAGTGCATAAGGTGTTCCTTTCTGTCTACATTCTTGCCTACACCTGTTGTTTCTTGTGTTGTTAGTTTTAGCCATTTTGACAGGTGTGAGGTAATGTCCCATTGTAGTTTTGATTTGCATTTCCCTGATGGTAACTGATGATGAGCATTTTTTCATTTAACTGGTGGGCATCTGGACGTCTTCTATTCATGTCTTCTGCCTATTTTTTAGTTGCTTTGTTTTTTGGGTGTTGAGTTGTATCAGTTTTTTATATATTTTGGATACTAACTCTTTATCAGATATATCATTTGTAAATACCTTCTCCTATTCCAATGGTTGCCTTTTAGTTTTGTTGTTTCTTTCACCTTACAGAAGCTTTTTATTTTGATGTAGTCCCAATGTTTATTTTTATTTTTGTTTCCCTTGCCTTAGAAGACATAGCTAGAAACAAGTTCCTACAGCCAATGTCAAAGAGGTTACTGCCTGTGTTCTCTTCTATGGTTGCAGGTCTCACATTTAGGTCTTTAATCCATTTTGAATTTATTTTTGTGTATGGTGTAAGAAAGTGGTCCAATTTCTTTCTTTTGCATGTTGCTGTCCAGTTTTAAACCAACACTACTTGTTGAAGTCACTGTCTTCTTCCCATTGGATATTCTTTCCTGCTTTGTCAAAGATTAATTGACCATACAGTTGTGGATTTATTTCTGGGTTTTCTATTCTGTTCCATTGATCTACATGTCTATTGTATTTTCATTTTCATTTGTTTCCATGTATTTTTAATTTCCTCTCTATTTCCTAGTTGACTCATTCATTGTTAAGTAGCATGTTACTTAACCTCCATGTATTTGTGGTCTTCCCAGATTTTTATTTTTTTATTTTATTATTACTTTTTGTGTGTGTGGTTGACCTCTAGTTTCATAGTGTTGTGGTCAGAAAAGATGCATGGTATGATTTGATCTTCTTGAATTTGTTGAGGCTTGTTTTGTGAGCTAATATGCAAACTATTCAGGAGAATATTCCATGTGCATGCGAAAAGAATGTGTATTCTGTTGTTTTAGAATGGAATTTTCTAAACATACCTGTTAAATCCATCTGTTCCATTGTCATTTGAAGCCTGTTTCCTGGTTGATTTTTTTGTCTAGATGATCCACTGACGTAAGTGGGGTGTTAAAGTCTCCTATTATTGTATTAATTCCTTTACGTTTGTTATCAACTGTGTTATGTATTTGGGTGCCCCATATTGGATGCGTATTTACAACTGCTATATCTTCTTGTTGGATTGTCCCCTTTGTTATTATATAATGTCCTTCGTTGTCTCTTGTTATAGTCTTTGTTTTAACATCTATTTTGTCCAATGTAAGTTTCACTACTCTGGCTTTCTTTGGACAACCATTTGCATCCCCTCACTTTCAATCTGCAGGTACCTTAGGTCTAAAATGAGTCTCTTGTAGGCAACATATAGATGGGTCTTTTTTTTTTTTTAATCCATTATGTTACCCTATGTCATTTGATTGAAACATTTAGTCCACTTGAGATTCAAAAGTAATTAGTGATAGATATGTATTTATTGCCAACTTATTACTTGCTTCGTGGGTGTTTCTGAAGATTTTCTCTGATCTTTTGTCTTTCATGGTTTGTTAATTTTCTTAGTTGATATGTTTGGATTTTTCTTTATTCTTTGCATATTTATTAGTGGTTTTGATATATGGTTACCACTAGATTTGTATATAACCTCTTCTGCATATAGCAGTCTAAATTAAGTTGATGGTCATTTAAGTTTGAAACCACTCTTTTCTCCTTTCTTCCCCATGTTTTAGGTATATGTTATTATATTTTATTTTTTTTATTTTTTATGTTATTATATTTTATATCCTTCTTTAGTGAGTTCCTTCACTGACTTTTTATAGAAATACTCATTTTCAGTGCTTTTGTGTTTCCTACTTTCATATTGTCACTTTTGGTCTCTCCATTCCACTCAAGGAGTCCCCTTCTAATACTTCTTGCAGGCTGATTTTGTGGTCATGAAGAACTCCTTCAGTTTCTGTTTCTTTGGGAAACTCTTTATCTCTCCTTTTTCTAATGATAGCTTTGCTGGATAGAGTATTCTTGACTGCAGACTTTTCTCATTCAGCACTTTGGATATATCATGCCACTCTCTTCTGGCCCACAGTTTCTGTTGAAAAGTCTCCTGTTAGCCTTATGTGTGTTTCTTTGTAAGTTACTGACTTCATCTTGCTGCTTTTAATTTTTATCACTATATTTTGCCAATTTAATTATAATATATCTTGGTGTGGGTCTGCTTTTGTTGACTTTGATGGGAGTTCTCTATGCCTCCTAGATCTGGATATCAGCTTCCTTCCCCAAACTGCAAAGTTTTCAGCTATTATTTCTTCAAATGAATTTTCTGTCCCCTTTTCTCCTCTTTGTGGACTCCTATAATATGAATGTTATTATGTTTGATGGACTCATTGAGTTCCCTAACTCTAGTCTCATGTTGCATAATTCTTTTTCGTCTCTTTTGTTCAGCTTGATTACTTTCCATTACTTTTCGAGGTTACTAATTAATTCTTCCGCTTGTTCCATCTTGCTGTTCATTCCATTAAGCATGGTCCTCATTCATTTACCAAGCTCTTTATCTCTGCTATGTTATTGCTTTTCTCTGTGTTAAGGGTCTCACTCATGCCTTCCACTCTTTTCTCAAGTCTGGTGAGTAGCCTTATGATCACTGCTTTAAATTCTCTATCAGACATGTTACTTATATCTGTTTTGCTTAGATTTCTGGCTGTGACCTTGTCATAATCATTCATATGGGATGCATTTCTCTGTCTTCTGATTTTGTCTGCCTGCCTGTTTCTGTTATGAAAGTCAGCTATGTCTTCTGCTCTTGAAAGTAGTGACTTTATGAAAAAGATGGCCAGGGTGCCCTGCAGTGCAGTGTCCCCTGTTCACCAGAACCTGGCACTTCAGAAGAACACCCTCTTTGTGTTGCTTACACCCATGCTGTTGTATCTTAGTCACTTTTCCTTTCAGTGTAGTTGTCTGCACTGACTCTCTGCCTGTTGGGAGCAGTGCTTGCTATCAGTGGTGTTAATGGGAACCAGGCAGGCCAGCTGTAAGCAGGGTGTGCCCACCAGGGAACTTGGGAATGGGGTAACAGTGTTAGCAAAATTTGCACTGGGCTGCTAGTCCTATGCTGGATCCCCCAAAGTGCTGCAGTGGCTCGGGACATGTGGCTGGGCAGAGTGTGGTGGCAGCTGTGTACCCAATGGCTGGGCGAGGCATGCAGCAGTAGTGGCTCAGCATGGCATGGCAGCTGTGTGCTGGGTGGCTTCAGCACTTCTACCTGGTGGCTGGAAGAGGCTAGCAGGCTTGGAGTGTGTGGTCCTCAGGATTACTTGTGGGTGTGGTGCACTGCTAGCGGGTTAGGCACCAAGTATCTGTGCAACGCCACCTTCGGCCGGTGGCTCTGGACACGCAGGGAGGCAGGGGAGGAAAATGGCACCTGCCAGGTCCCTCATTTTTGGAGAACTCTCCCAATATGCTCCAAAACCTATATTAATAGATCTGTCTTCTCTTTACCCCGGCATTGTGTAAACTGCTATTTTTATGTCACTTCACTATGCAGGCTGCTGTTTCTTTAAGAGTGGTGGCCTGGCTATTGCTTGCCCGTCCAGCTAGCCTAGGGCTGAGTGAGCTGACTTTAAAGCTCCAGGCTCCACATCCCACCAGTTTTAAGAACTCATGGAATTCAGCCCCCCTGGTTTTTAAAGCCAGATGTTATGGGGATTAGTCTTACCCATGTGAGGGCCCCTATCTCTGCCCTCCCCATGTACAACTCCCTCCTTCCTGCAGGCAGCCTCCCTCTGCCTTTCTTACCTTCCTGACCTTTCAGATGCAGCTTCTTCTCTATATTTAGTTGTGGAGCTCATTCCATCAGTCTTTGGATCAGTCTCTGGTTTATCGACTTGGATGTGGATGATACCTAGTTGTAAATGCAGGATAGGGTGAGCTCAGGCTCCTCCTATTCTTACTCTTTCAAACATCTCCAGAATCAAAATTTTGAGACAACTGTTCTTTATTACTAAGTATTATTTTGGTCATTTCCAAAATGTTACTTATCAAACTGCTGCTACAAATTGAATAAATTTGTATCTCTTCATAGACCTGCAAGGGTAGCTTTGATACAAATTCCTGTTACATTTAAAATAGAATTACTAAGTCTAAGAATACATGTATTTCTAAGTTTTTTTCTAGAAAGTATCAAACTGCCCTGCAGTGAGGTCTGCTGATTTACATCCCACCAACACTCTCGGAAGGTGCCTCTTTCCTCACAGCCCACCAGTACCTCTGTCAAATACCTTTTGGTTGTGTACTAAGCCGAAAGGTGAGCTAAGACTGTTGGTTATGTTTTTGTGTTGTTAATACTGCTAATAAATAGAATAAAGATTTCCATGATTTCCACTAGAAACTGTGACTTTATATTCTTAAGCATGGGCTTTCCTATATACAGTCGTGAGGAATATGTTTAATAGCTTTGAGGAGAAAAAGAAAGATGCAAATCAACCCTTTTGAATATTCGTTATCAGGCAATGGGCTAATTGCTTTACAGATATTACCTAGTTTGAATCTTACAACAACCCTGTAGAAGACTTCAGACAACACAGATCACGAATAGTGCAGCCGGATTTGAACTTGAATTGATCCAACGGCAGTATATTTGTTACATCAGAATGTAAGAAACGATGGAAGAGCACTTTTTCTATACTATATATTTTATTACCAGCTTTTGGAAATGCATATTTTATTTGATAGTGTTCATAAATTATGTGTTTCCCACTTAGAATAACTTGTAGTGCAGAAATGCTTCCATGTGTACAAGTTTGTGGGGTTCTTTTGATGAAGCAGAGTGTGTCCTTCTGTGGCTTGCTTGCTTATAATCACTCAGCAACAGCATGTATAAATTTAGAAATGGTATACCCACAGAATTAACTCAGTACAACTTTCCATTCCTGCAGCCCTCACATGACTGATAAAGTTATGTGTGCAATGCAGTACTGTCCCAAAATAACGAATTTTTAGAACTTCCTCCATTATTTACATAGGAAATTAAGTAAGTAATATTTGCATTTCTAAATTCAAATACGCTTAAATTTTAAACTTTTAATAAATAAGTTAGTTGCTTTTTGGGTGACTGTAACTTAACTTTTTCACTTGATAGCTCTGTGACCTCGGAAAATTTTAACTAAAATTTCTTGTAATGAACTTTTTCATCTATATAATGGCATATCAGTATATAAATCAAAGGCTGTTTTGAAAATCTAATGTAATAATCTATGGAAACTACTGAACAGAGTGATATGTTTTCAGCAAGTGTAATTATGATTAACCATGGAAGCAGTATTCCCTGGACTTCATTTAACACAAAGTGCTCTGAATTGGCAGCCAGAGAACTGAGGTTTACATCAATCATGGCTCTGCCTGCCCCTTATCAATATTAAATTCTATAAGCCACTTTAATTAGAATTCAAATTTCCCATGTGTAAAATGAGACAAAATAGTTTGCCAAGATTTCTAAGGTCATAAGGCCAGTTAAAGGCAGTTTATGGATTCCTTCTAATGCCTAAGAATTTAGACAAGTTTTATATTCTTCTCTACCTTGAGACTTCTGTACAAGGAACAACAATATGTTCCATGTCTCTTATTTCTTTAGTGTTAAATGGCTTCTGGTTCTGATAGCCACCCACTTTCAGACAAATTATCTGAAGGTCATGTATACAGCCCAAAATCTCTAGAGCAAAAGACGACAAAAACACCCTTGAGCAAGAAAGGCCCTGATTCCTTCATCTTTTCTTCTGGATATATAAATGCCTTCTAGACAAATAAATCTATCTTCTTACGAGATGTCTTGTATTTTTCAGATCCTAAGTATTTAATACAGTAGACAGTTTTACATAAATATTAGCAGTGGTTATAAATGATTCAGAAAAAAATATAGTTATGAGCATCTTATTTTAAGTATTCTGTGCAATATTCAAAAAACCATAATCTATTCATATTTTCAAGCCACATTTTTAAATAAGATAATTTGATGAAACAGTCCCCCAAATAGCTTCTACCCTTTCTACCCTTTCCAAGATTCCTTGAAGAACCATTTAGAGTCATAGAAAATTAACTTACCTACATATTTTGATAGCAAGATATTGCTGCTGATGATAATAGTAATAATGTGACTCTTATTTAAATTTTGCAAAATAAACAACTAACAATATTCTCCATAGTAACATATTAAATACTTACTGTTACTGTTACTTACAGTAACTCAATTGATTTGAGGGGCACGGTGGGAAATCACAGGGAAACTGGATGTCACCAGAGGCTGTGCCATCCTTGTGAAAAGATCACAACAGCGCTGTTGGGAACTGAAGGACAAACTGCTTCCATAGCCTAAATCCACTTCTCCCTTGACCCCAAGTTGTTTATTACTTTGAAATGAAAATAAATGACAATCCTAAATGGCCAGAGTTGAAATGTTCAGACTGCTTTTGTGAATTATAGCATTAACAGTTTTCCAGGCTGTTTTGGAACAAGGAACCAGCAGACAAGAAATCTGGACTTAAAGGAAATCAGACCTGAAGTTGTAGGGTGGAAATACCAGAGACAGTATGCCAGGGCAGTACACTTTCAACACCAGCCTGGCAGTTGGAAACTTTCTAAACAAATAGTAAGTGGCTGCCAAGATTGCAGATGTGAGAAGGGGGTGAGACTGAAGCCGAGGAAGGCTCACATACAGAGTCAACTTACCTAGCTCCTCCCATAAAGAAAAAGTAAATGTGTTTGTGTGTATAGAAATTAGGGGAAAGGAGGTAAATCTTACAGAAATCTTACAGGAAAGAAAAAAACATTAATAAGATATTGATTTAACTCTGATAAGCTTTGTTTTAATATGTGCAGGTGCCTAAAATTATTATTCATTTGTTTTTTTTTAATAGACCTTGTTTCAGTTATGATGGGGCTCAGATGCTGTCTAATAGAAACCCGAGTAAGTGGTTTAAGAAAAGTAGGGGTTTATTTTAATTTTATGTCCAGGACATTGCGGGGGTGGGGGGGATAAGCAATTCAGAGTTGCCATACCAGCTATATGGTCCTTGGGGATCAACTTTCCTTTTTCTTTTCTGTTTCATCATCTATAGCATTGGATTCCACACTTAACTCATGGTCAGAGACGGCTATGGAACTTCTATGCATCACATCAATATTCCAAGCAACAAGATAATATAAGGGAGTAAAAGGAAACGAATATAACACTAAGGTGAACCAACCCATTTAAGGATGCTTTAAGGAAAACCTTCCACTTGCTTCTCCACTGATCATTCCTAGATGCAAAGGAGGCTGTAAAATTTAGGTTTTTACTTAGGATCATAACTACTTAGAATGAAATGTGTTTTAAAGAAAATGAAAAATGACATTGGGTAGGCAAGTAGCAGTCTATGCAAAAACCTCTTATGAAAAGGAACTGAGACTTGGAATCCTACAATCTGTGCAAATAAATCTGATTTTTAAAAACTGCATTCAGGAATTTGGTATCAGAAGTAAGTTTTCTTCTTGAATTAGACTCTCCCCAAATGAGATTTTGAAAATCTGTTTAATAAATGAAACTTCCATATTTAAAAAGCTACAGAAAGTAAATTTTTTGAAAAAAGATTTTGTAAAATAAATGAATATTAAGATGTTAATGCATTCATGACTGAAGATGACATGTTGCTGAACTAAACAGGAAAATTAAAATAATACATTAGAACAAGAAAAGACAATGAGCTCAGAAAAGATTGAAAAATCCACCTGAACTCAGAACATAAATATTTCCCCAGTTTGTGGTTAGTGTTTTGACTTTTCTCATGGTGTTTTGCCATATGGAAGCTTTCATTCACTGTTATGGAATTCTCAATTAGTCACTCTAGTGGATAAACCTTCAAAGACTGACAAAACCAAGTATTGGCAGAAATATGAAACAACTAGACATCTGAACATTCCTGGGGTGGGGGGAAATAAAGTGATACAATCATTTTTTGAGATCATTGGCACTTTATTCTAAAGTTAAACATGTATGTATCCTATAATTCAGCAATTTCTCCTAAGTATTTACCCCAAAGAAATTAAAACATATACCCACAAAAGACTTGTATTAGCATACTCAGAATAGCTTTATCCCTAATAGCCAAATACTGGTAAGAGCTTACCTTCTACCAGCAGGAGAATGAATAAACAAATTTTGGTATATTCATAAAATAGTATACTACTTATCAATACAAGAAACAAAGTGATGATGCACAAAAAAACATGAATGGCTCTCAAAAACACTACACTGAGCAAAATAAGTAAGAGGCAAGGGAGCACACACCATTTTCTCATGAAGTTACTATATAACATTACAAAAAATACTACAATTTCAACAGAATTCAATAGACTTAGTATTATTTAGTCATTCAACATGCCAAAGCATCAGAAAGCAAGTCATAGGATGAGTAGGTCTGCCTTTGTTTTTTTTAAATTTGGCCAACTATGCAATACATTTTCTCATGGTATTACTTTTAAAAGCTAACAAACCTGGAAAACATATACTTTAATTTTTAAATGCAAACTCAGTGTGGTAGGCAGAACTGTCCCCCAAAATTCCCACCCCAAATCATTCAAACACTAGTTTGTTTACAGTTTTTGTAGATGATACTAACATGATGGCCTTCATGACAGGGAGAGTATTGTGGCTTATTCAGGTGAGCCCAATCTAATCAGAATGAGTCCTTAAAGCAGAGACCTTTCTCACCAGAGGGCATCTGAGAGACACAGTGTAAGATGCAGAGAAACACGACTAGAGGAGGAATGGGACACTCAGAGTGTGAGAGGGCCTGGAGATGTAGAGGCTCTGAGACATAGAGGCCAACATGCACAGCCCAGCAGGAGGCCTCTTGGAGATCACAGAAAGCATGGGGAGAAATGCAAGCAGCCTAAAAAATGCGAAGTCTGGCCCTTATCTGACATTCAGCAAGGAAACTGAAACCTCAGTCTTAGAACCACAAGGAACTAAATTCTGCTGACAACCTGAATGAGTTCGACAGCATATTATTCCATAGAGCCTCCTCTAAGGAAAGCAGCCTTGTGAAATCTTGATTTTAGCCCCAGGAGACCATATACAGAATGATGAGATGATAAACGGGTGTTGTTTTAAGCCACTAGATTTGTGATAATTTGGTAACGCAGCAACAGAAAACTAATACACTGATTAAACAAGCTTTTTGGACTGCAAGTAGAAGAAAAACAATCTTACACTAACATATGTTTTTCTAAAATTTCTAAAACACGTTCTAAATTTTATGATTATAACAGAATACATCCATTAGTTCAAAAAAGGTAAACTTGATTTTATTCCAAAATAATGTCCACATGATTTCTGTTCTACTCACTTATAAGGGTGTAAATATCATTTTCTTCATTAGAGAGGAAAGCAATTGCTTGATACTCCAATAACTTCACTGGATCAAACATAAATATTTTACAAGATATTGTTATATCTTATAAAATGTAAACAGATAATGTGAGGAAGCTCACTGCATTTGCATCTTAGAAAGCTCCATGAGCCAAAGACCCCTTGAAAAATTTTGCCTGTAGGGTCAAAAAGGCATGTGGTTATTCTTGCATAACATAGAAAGGCCATTATATAGATAGAGATAAATGTTTCAATGTGAAAAACATGCCACTTGCCATGTGGCTGTTGAATTCATGATCCAATTGTAAAATCTATCATGTGTGACAATGCAGATGTTTCTTTCCAGGTACTTATGTAAGACTGAAATATTTCTCTTCAGCATTCCATTTCCTTTCTGTTCTGTAAAGGCATTTTTATTTACACGATTATTCTTGCCTTTGCATCCTTGAAAATAAGACAAAAAATTAAGACAATGCCTGGTGTCCACAGCCTTTGGAGCAGCCGCCTAAATATAACAGCAGCCAAACTACATTTACACCCACTTAGGTTTCAGGAAGAGTTGAAGAAATGTGGGTCATGCACATTTGACAAAATGACTTGATAAAACAATAGTATGTTACAGAACAGTCACATAGAGTCATTTTTAAATGTTAAGTTTTATTTTCTAACAAGGGCAGTCAATGAAAAATTAAAGCATTTTATACATCTAATGATTTCTAAATACCATACTCAATAGATCCACTGAAGATCTATTATCTGAGTTATTTCAAGCCCCTCCTACCAACACCTGCCAAATACCAGCTTCAGAAGAAAAATCACTTCATGTAAAACTAATTCACCATGTGATTCCTATAAAAAACCTTTCTCTCTGCTATATGAAAAATATTTAATTTTCATTTATTTATTATTGTAACAAATACTGAGTTCCTTTATCTGGAGCATTGTTCTTTGTGTAGGGGTTGCAGCAAAGGACAAATCAGATGAAGTTCATGGAAAGTGATTATAAAAAATAAAATAAAAGTGAACAAGCTATGTGTTGGTGACAGGTGTTACTATTTTGTTAGAGTGTTCAGAGAAGAAGGGTATAGGCATGAGAATAAACTGAGAGAATGAGTCATGAAGATACCTGTGGGTAAGAGTCGCAGCTGCCAGAGCCCTGATATGGAAGTGCGATTGGCTTGTTGGCAGTACCACCAAGTAAACAACATAAACTAGTGAAGAAGTTGAACATGATGATAGAGGAAATAGCCAGAATAAGACTATGTAAGACCTTCTAACCTTCACAAGGATTCAGAACTCTATTGTAATTTTTTTATCATAAAAAATCATGGCAAGTGATAAACACATTTTAACAAGCATTACTCTGACCACCCAAATAAATTGGTGGAAAAGCTGAGTCTGGTGGAGTGTCCTCTGTTATAGTGCAAACAATTAATGATGATGGCATGGAAAAGCATGAGAGCTATGGAAGTGATGAAAAAGGAAAGATTGAGGGAGTATTTTAAAGAAAGAGCAGGAGTTGTTGCTGGATTAGATTTAAGGAATGAGGCAAAGAAGGGATTCAAGATGGTCACTGAAGTGTTTTCCCCAAGGGACTAGGTGAATGGTGGTACATTTGATTAAGATGGGGAGTAGTGAGAGACAATTTTTCAACAAAGTAGTTTTAGACCTGTTGAGTTTGAGGTACTTACTAAACAAATAAAAAAAGATACCAAATTCAAAATTGAATATATGAATGTGGACCTCAGGAAAAAAGCTCTGATTTGAGATGTAAATTTAGGAGTCATCAACCTTCAAATTATATTTAATATTATGGGGCTAGATGACTTACAGAATAGATTTGGACAGAAATGACATGAAGTCCAAGTCCTAAGTCATAGACATGATAATATTTAAAGTGGAAGAAGAGATGAAGACATCATTAAAAATCAAGAGGAAGAGGAGTGTGTGGTCTCCCAGAACAAAGTGAAGAAAGAGTTTCAAGAATGACAGAGTGATCAACTGGATATTTTTAAGGGTGGGGTAGGTTGTGGACTGGAAAACAGAATTTTGGATTTGGCCATGTCTGAAGTCCTAATTTAAATGAATGTAAGGAAAGAAGCGGAGAAGGGATACAAACACAGAGTGGAAGGAGTCAGGATAACTTTAGTAAAATGTAGCTGAAGACAGACTATGGTGTTGTACACATTGAAGGAGCAGGAGCTTGCTAGGAAGGGGGTGGTAACAATGGCCTGGGGTGGCAATGATCCACAAGGGGAGTCTCTACAAACCTTAGTCTAAGTAATTTATGGGAAGGGAGGGTATTGCTCAAAGAAGAACTTAAGAATACAAGGAAATCTGAGTTTCTAGAGAGCGCATTAGAAGTTTTGAGAGGCTAGGAAAAGGTGTGAATCAGATCAGTTTATGGCATGAATATGAGGATAAAAGTCCAGGTGATGAGAAATGACCTAGGAAACTTTAACTTTTTGTGATGATTAAGGGAAACAGGATTAGTTGGCATTATCATCCTAGAGATGATTATTGTTTTAATGGATAATGAATTCCAATTCCACTTGGGATCAGTCTCTTGGGCAGTTTGTAGTGTTGGAATTACTAAGTAAGTGAGGAAGGATGAGGCATAAGGTCTCTCCACGATTATGGCTAGCTCTGATGAAAGTAATACTGAAGCCAGCTGAGGGTCTTCAATACAACTTTGTAGAAAAAGAAGAATTACATAAAGTGTGTGTGTGGGTGAGTGTGTACATATCCACTTCTCTCTTTATTCTACAAATATGTTTTTTACATTTTCCATGGGCTAGACTCTGTGTTAGGTGCTGGAGATGTAATAATGAACAAAGCTGACATATTTCCTTTAATATTAAAGCTATTTATTTTACCTTCATTATGGCTTAGATAGATTTCAAGATCTGTCAATAGGTTAAAATCCCTCAATAATAAATCGTCTCTTAAAAATACTACATTATCCTCTTTATTTTCATTTAAATTAATCTCGGAAAATACAATCCCCAAATAACATTTGACAAATTTTTATCTGTGGACACCAGATTCCTACTTTAAAAGTGTCTCAAGGTACCTGGGTGGCTCAGCCAGTTAAGCATCTGCCTTCGGCTCAGGTCATGATCTCAGGATCCTGGGATCAAGTCCGACCTTGGTTTCCCTGCTAAGTGGGGAGTCTGTTTCTCCCTCTCTCTCTGCTGCTCCCCCTGCTTGTGCTCTCTCACTTGCATTCTCTCTCAAATAAATAAATGACATTTTTAAAAAATAAATAAATAAATAAATAAAAATGACTTGGTAGGGCAGCTGGGTGGCTCAGTCAGTTGAGCATCTGACTCATGTTTCAGCTCAGGTCATGATTCAGGGACATGAGATCTAGCCCCAGGCTGGCTCCATGCTCAACATGGAGTTGGCCTGAGATTCTCTCCCTCTCCCTCTACCCCTCCCCCCACTTGCACACACTCTCTCTCTTAAATAAATTAAATTAAATTAAATTAAATAATTAAATTAAAAATAAAAGTGACTTGGTAGCTTAGTTTTTCCACTAAACTGTATGTACTTAACATAGAGTCAATATCATAAAGTCTGATGTTAAGTTTCATGTTTATGATTTCTCTTAGCACTATGTTTCTTAATTGTCTATAAAATCTCTCTACATCAGAAATTCTGCTGGATAGTAAAAAAGAACGAAATTCTGTTTAGAGATTTTAGTTTATAAATAAAAAGACAATTACTCATTTGACTTTTCTTCTAGCTCCTGGGAGAAAGCTAATTTGACAATTTAAAATATTCCCTCCAGGCATCTAAACCTTAACAAATTTACTTAAGAGATTTCCTATTTGACATAATAACCTTGCAAAGAGACAGGATTGCTTAATTTAGGCAGGTTTAATTGCCTTTATGACCACAATTTCAAGAAAAGTATTCCAGAAATATTAAATATCTTATACCTTGGCTCTTTGGAAAAATAACAAAATGCTTCTATTAATTCTGAGATTACACCAGGCTTGCAAGGGTGGTTCAAAGCTGAATGAGGACTACTATTCACAATCCTTAATTATAAGAATTGATTCATGTCCACAACAATATCAAAGGGAATATTTGTTTTTAAATAACCAAAATTTAGTTTTCTCCACAGACCCTCAAACATTTTCTATTATGAATTTATGACATCATTATTATGAAGAAGTAAAACGTGTAAAAATTGGAATAAAGAGTAAACCATTCATAATTTTGAATTTGTCATGAAAAACTTTTTATAAATCAATAAGAAAAATCAATAATGAAATATCATTTCAACACTTCAGATCTTTTGCCTAAAATGGCAAGGAACTGGCATATTCAACATGTCAGACTTACATGGAAAGGATGCAGGAGACATTTGTAGAAAATTGGATGTGATCTGGACCACAATGACCTTAATTGAAATTGAAAAATTCACAGGAGACTGATTACAGAAGTGGGAAGTTAAAGATATGGAAATTACACTTGATAGACATGACACAATTTTAGCTAAGAATGAGAGCACTAAAGGCTATAAAAATGGAAAGTGATGGCCTGGAAAATAAGCAAGGAGCACGTAGCATCCAGGGCTTTTTTTCTAGAAACAAGGACTTTTTTTTTTATGGAAAAATAATTACTACTGCCCTGATTTAACTCACTGAAAACCAATGTATACTAACACAAACTGTAGAAATTTCAAAACATCTGAAAGTACTTTACCAATTAAAATTCATGTGAATAAGTTTTAAGAGCTTCCTCTACTTTGGAAAACTTATATTGGTGAATACTAATAAGGGAGGAAAAGGAGAGAATTTAGTTCACAAGTTAGCACTATTTGCATATTTTAGACGTTATGCGTTCTCAAAATATTTATGATTTGGAGGTGAGCTCCATTGTAGACTGTTAACTCCTTGAAGGTGATCACAAAATCATATACAACTCTTTAGCACCCACTCCCCAAACATCACTGGCAATTCTTCTTTAGTGTCTTATACCTTCTCTACTTGGCCTTTAAATGTATAAATGCTGATGGCTCAGAACTTCACTCAGATCTCTTTTAAATTTATTCTCTTTTCCAAGAGCATGTCATCTTTTTTTCAAGGATTTTAATGCTCTAACTTCTCCGTTGAGGCCAGGAATCTATGTACAACAGTATATAATAGCCTTCACTATCTCCACATGGAAGTCAGACAGGTATTTCACAGTCGATGCTTTCAAAAGACAATTTTTTTTTTCCTCACCCCCCAAACATGCTAACCGCCCCCCCTCACCAAAATCCCCTTTTCAGTATAAGGCACCATCATCCAAATACCTGGGATAAAAGACTATATATACTTCTATGATACTTTGATACTTTTTTTTCCTCTCATACTCCATATACTGTTCAATAGCATGTCATATCAGCTCTACCTCCCAAACATTCTATAAAATTCAAATTCTCCCTATCTCGTTTTAGTTCAGTCCTCCTCACAGCACAATATGGATCACTGACACATGAATGGAAAGACAATTTATCACTAGGAAAATCAAAGTTTTTACCTAAATACCTACAAACTGAATCTGTGATCAATTTATTTCAAGCAGAATTTATTCATCAGTTAAGTGCTAGGGATTGTAGAAATAAAATAAATATGACTGAGTTTAATTTTTTGTCAAAACTTATATAACACTGACTACATGAGAGCACTTTTGAAAACACAGTGCTTACAAATATAACTCTTTTAATCCTCATTGTAACCTTTAAGGAACATGCTTTCACTACTCAAATTAAGTGTCACAGAGAGGGAACAGAGTCTCAAAGGGATTGAGAATATTGCCCAAGGACACACAGCTGATGAATACCAGAGCCAAGACTTGAACCTGAGCGTTATGGCTTCCCCACACTGAGCAGTTCACCACCACACTATGCTCTTCTTGTCCCTGTAATGAACACATAAACCAGGGGGGAAATTACAAGAACAAATGATTTTAGTATATAATGTGTTAAAGTCATGGTTACGGTGTTATAGGAGAACTCAAGTTTTTTAAAGACTGGGTAATATTTTCTAATTTAATATACGATGAAAGACCTTCATTGAAAAATTAATACCATGGAAAAGAAGCTGAGAGATGGGGAATAATATTTTCACTAGCATCAAATTTGACCTGGTAGAGGGCATTAGATTCACTTAACTCACTTAAAATGTTTCTTCAGTGCCGACTGCAGGGCAAGCCCTGTTCCAGGAAGGAGGGATACAAGACACACTAATAGGGAGTTAGGTTCTAGACAAAGGAGAAAGAAAATAATCAACTGGAAAATACATTCAGACAGTAAAGAACGCAGTGAGGAAATCAAGATAGGATGAAGAGAGAGAGAAGCATGTGGGAAGGACACGATGGTGAGGAGAGGACTCCAAAGGCCACAGGGCAGGCATAAGACTGGCTGGCTGTGGGCTGGTGATGAACGCCATCATACCTGAACACAGGGACCCAAGGACAGAAATGCGTAAAAGAAAATCTGAGAGTAGTCAGGGTCCATACAATACAGTCTTAAAGGCCATGGTAAGAACTTTCCAGTTGATTCTAGATGTAGTAAACTTTTGCAGGATTAGAAAAGAATTACTCATTTTCTGTCTTGGAACAGATGAGGCTGCAGCTTACCACCGCAAAATCTGTTTAGGCTACATATCTGCTAGGGGTTCACTGCAGTTCTGCACTAAGTATTTTCTTTACTCTGAGATCCAGGCTGAAAGAACAAGCTCCGTCCAGGGCATTATTTTTCTGGCTGCCAAGGAAAAATAGCAATGGTATCCCACCCCCGCCATGGTCTCTCTTAATCCTCCCTCTCAGAGGCAACACACACCACCTTTACTCACATTTAAATAGCCAAAGTAAGCATATGGCAAAGTCGAAAGAGTGGAGTAAGGAAGTATCTATAATCCTTTAGCGGTAGGGGCTATGAATGATGAACAATTTACTACATTCACAGGTGCTGTGAAAAGAAAATGGGGGCTAAAAACAGATAAAGATTTTGAGTGGAAAGCAGTGGGAGCCCAGTTGCAAGCAGGATTGGCAAAAGATGACTGTGACCTGACTGGGGGTGATGGCGGAGGAAACAGAGAGAAGTGGGCAGATTTGGGGTATGTTGTGGTGGCCATGTTGATAGGGTTTGGTGATGGACTGAATGAGGATGCGATGGTGAGGGAAAGAGATAAATGAAGGTTGATCCCTGTGCTTTAAACAGAAGAAGCTGCAAATGTTCTTGGCTTTTGATACTTAGTACCATCTAAGCAGTGTTGAAAACATTACATCTAAATGTGGCTACTCCTGATATTTTGTCAACAATGTCATAACTTAATTCCCTTTCCCATTTCCAGCAATAACAGGTTGCACAATATCAAAATAATCAGGCCTTTCATAATAATTAGGAAAAATAAGAGAAAAGAATAAGCAGAGGTTCTGATAATTTATTTCTGTTTAATTAATGAATAAGGAAATAAAGGACTGTAACAGTACCCACTACTGAGAACACATTAGAAGAAATATTACAAAACATTTTTAGATCCCCATCATTTAATATAGACGTACAAAATAGCACACCATTGCTCCCCAAATTGGAAATAAAGCACTTAACCTACCAGATGCATATATTTTTAAAGATTAGAAAATAACAAAAACCATTATTGGCAAAGGTGGAATAAAAAGACAATTTCATGTAATTGTAGAGGAATCATAAATCAATCCAATATTCTAGAATATAATCTGGTGGTATGTATTAAAGGTTATAAAATCAACCATGTTCTTTATCCAGTGATTTCTATTCCTAGGAATCTGTCTTAGACCAATAACTAGAATTTTGAACAAGATTTTATGAACAAAGGTGTTCTTGTAGCACTATAACATCAAACATAAGACTCAAACGATATACATAATAACTGTCTTGTTAGTGGACATATAGGATAGTTATGGAATATTTATTTAAATGACTAATATTAACAAATTATTTTAACACAATTGAAAATGACATTTCATATATTAGATGAACAGCATCATCAGCTATATAGATTAATAGAAGTTCATATACAAATCATTAGAACAGAAACACCAAAAGCACATTAAAGTGCTAGTTTTACAGTATAAGTGTATAGTGTAGGCTTGTGTTGTAAGGCAAGAGGACACAAGAGAGCAGGGACAGCAGAGACAGAAATATGGTGTTAAACAGAAGAAAAGAAGGAGTTCATGGGAAAAAAATTGCTTGTAATGTGAAACAAATTCATTTACTTTATTTCTCAACATTGAATATAGACGGAGTATTTTCTTTATCAAAAATCACAACACCTCATGCAACCTATACAACTGTTAAAACTGATCTCCTTTTTGCCACAAAAGGAAATAATATTGAAATCATCATTGTCCAGAATAAACATCTTCGACAAAATCACTTACTGCAACAAGAAACTTATCTCTTTTCAGAAGAGAATTAACCTTTCAAGTAAAAAGTAACAGACAAAAAATGTACCAACTACCCAATAATCCCATCTAAGAAATTGCTTAACCTAAGTAAGAAGCAATAATTCTTAGTGGTAATTCACAAAGACTTAATATAGATACTCTAAGCTATTACCCTAACAGCCATCCCATACCCAACTCACATGAATCAACTTAGAATATGTCACAGTTACCTCCTTCACCCTCTTTGAAATGATTCCCCTCACCCAGGAGCCCATACTTCTGCAGAAAATATTTTGTCTGGTGGGGGATGGGGGGCACGTAACTTTTATTAAATTTACAAATTAGACTGAATAGTTATCCCCAAATTTGGCAACTTTGTAACTGTGAGAAATTTTAAGGGGTGTGGTGTATTTCATGATTCAGTTGTTTTGCCTTTAGGGAACTCACCAATCCTATTGTGAATTAATTTTGTGTCAGAAATGGAGATAAGAGGCACAGCTTAAAATAGACTTCCTTTTAATTTAGATCATAAGAGCTCCTCCTAAAGTGATAGATTTTAAATGAAAATTTAATACTAAATTTGGGAGGACTTTTCTTTTGATGTATTCGTAATAAAAATCTAGGAGTAACAGAGTAAAAACCTTCCATTAAGTAACACTGAATCACATACAATTGACAGAATGAATAATCCACACAAGTGATGATTTTGGGACTAGTTGAAAATGCGATCAAATAAATAGAACACTATCCTTCCAGGTTCTAGTAAGAGCTCTAATTTTAGGATGTGAGCTAAGAGGTTTTAAAATAAAAATAAATCACGTTATGTTCAGAATAAAAAAGAAACAAGATAAATTAATATGTACCTCTACTGGAAGACACATGGTGAGGGAAAAAAATCCAATGTAAAACCTTTACAAAATTGGACTTAAGTTAATGGACATGTGAAAGAGGGCCCATCTAAGTCAAAAATCAATACGCTGAATTAAGCTGTTCCTTCCAGTCTGTTATAACTATAAAAGTCAAGTATCTCCCTCAGTTGAAATGCCTCAAATTAACATCAGCTGTAGGGGCGCCTGGGTGGCTCAGTCGTTAACATCAGCTGAAGATAAGTTTATATAAGGAAAATAGAATCAACTGCAGGGAAAAAAAATGCTTTAGAATGAAATAAATGGTTAATGTTAGTGGGATATATAGATAAAAAGACACAAAAGCAGACAGAGATACATAGATATGTTTAGTCAACAAACGTTGAGTTTAAATGAACAGTTTAATAATAACTTCTTTTTAAAAAAGGCAATGAAGTCATGATTAGCAGAGTCTACTCAGCTCGCTGGTTACCAAGTCACTGCAATTTTTTTTCCTCAATGTTCTCTATTTTTCGTTCCTTAAAATTAGTATCTCCAAAAGGTAGACACTACTAAACTTTAAATCTGTCCATTTTAGTGTTTATCCAGCACTTGTGGTGCTGGGTGAGTAGGAGGAGATATGTAAACTAATGATTACAGGGAGTTTCTCCATTACCTCCACTCTGAATCATGATCAGTATTTGCTAGTCCTCCCTTTTGTTAATATGAAAGTGAACAATTACTAGAAGTTACTCATAAATCTCTACATTAAATACATATATAAACCTTAACAGGTAATGCACATTTATTCATGTTTCTAAAGAAATTTAATTATTATTTTTTTAAGATTTTATTTATTTATTTGACAGAGAGAGAGGCAGCCAGCAAGAGAGGGAACACAAGCAGGGGGTGTGGGAGAGGAAGAAGCAGGCTCATAGTGGAGAAGCCCGATGCGGGGCTCGATCCCAGGACTCTGGGATCACAACCTGAGCCAAAGGCATATGTTTAACGACTGAGCCACCCAGGCACCCCAGAAACTTCATTATTCTTGATCTCATTTTTCTCTTAAATTTCAGAAATGCCATCCAACTCTAACCGTGTTTTTGTATCTTATAAATGGGCATTCACTGTATAGAGTAGCCAGCCTAATTCATTACAACTGATTTAAAACAACAGAGCAGCATGACATAGATAAAATTTTACACCACCTGGTCACTTTTATATTCATGTAACCTTGTAAATATGAGCTGAAGCAACCTGAACACCTGTCTGAACCCCACATCTAGTTCACTGCTCTCCCTCTAATTACTACCTATATTTTCCAGATATTTTTTCCACCAAAGCAAATAACATAAATTAACAAAGTGTTGTCTTAATTCTTAACATATGTTGTGATCTTATCCCTTGTTATCTTTATGAACTTTATCCATTTGTGATCTTATCCCTTGTTATCTTTATGAACTTTATCCATTAAAATTCCATCTAGGTCTTGGGGCACCTGCGTGGCTCAGTGGGTTAGATGTCCGACTCTTGATTTTGTCTCAGGTCATGATCTCAGGGTCTTGAGATCAAGCCACAAGTCAGGCTCCATACTAAGCATAGAGCCTACTTAAGATTCTCTCCCTCTCCATCTGCCCCTCTCCCTGCTCACACGAGTGCACGCTCTCAAAAAAAAAAAAAAAAAAAAAAAAAAAAAAAAAAGAAAAAAGAAAAGAAAAGAAAAGAAAGAAAGAAAGAAAAGAAAAAAAATTCCATCTAAGTCTTGAAGATGTCATCTCTCCACATCATGGGCTCTTCATTTCTTGCCTATAACTGAGTCATGCCCACTCTAACTTAAGAAAATCTCCCTTTATCTTTATCTCCCCTTCCTTACTTCTGCATTAACTCTTAAAATTGTAGATTCCATGTGATAAATATATTTCCTTGTTATCAATGCAGGTCATTTTCATGTTCAACTTCATCTATGGAATTTTTATCAATGTTCTACAATAAAGTTGGACATATTTAATGTCTAACACATGAGAAACTTGAGTCTTGAGACACCTGTGGACTCTCTACAGCCACGTGAACAACGAAGTCCATGACAAATCCAAGCTAAGCTGGCTATCGCTCCTAATTTCTGTATCTATTGTCCCATTATTTATCTGAACTTTTCAGATTAGTGGCTATCCCAAGAAGTTTATAGTATTTCCTCTGAAATAAATCATAAAATATAAACACAAAAAATTGAGGAAAAACCTTAAAGGTACTTTTTCAGTCACTTCTTTCACTGGCAAACTTTTAAACTGATAATACGCTTCAGCTCATCCCACTTCTCACAGTCCCTGTTTCTTCACC
>NC_048225.1:107769821-107803276 GCF_002007445.2 Ailuropoda melanoleuca
ACACCTCATGCAACCTATACAACTGTTAAAACTGATCTCCTTTTTGCCACAAAAGGAAATAATATTGAAATCATCATTGTCCAGAATAAACATCTTCGACAAAATCACTTACTGCAACAAGAAACTTATCTCTTTTCAGAAGAGAATTAACCTTTCAAGTAAAAAGTAACAGACAAAAAATGTACCAACTACCCAATAATCCCATCTAAGAAATTGCTTAACCTAAGTAA
Source organism: Ailuropoda melanoleuca (assembly GCF_002007445.2). NCBI lineage: Eukaryota > Metazoa > Chordata > Mammalia > Carnivora > Ursidae > Ailuropoda > Ailuropoda melanoleuca. The sequence goes on from NC_048225.1 coordinate 107,770,052, forward strand.
GAAGCAATAATTCTTAGTGGTAATTCACAAAGACTTAATATAGATACTCTAAGCTATTACCCTAACAGCCATCCCATACCCAACTCACATGAATCAACTTAGAATATGTCACAGTTACCTCCTTCACCCTCTTTGAAATGATTCCCCTCACCCAGGAGCCCATACTTCTGCAGAAAATATTTTGTCTGGTGGGGGATGGGGGGCACGTAACTTTTATTAAATTTACAAATTAGACTGAATAGTTATCCCCAAATTTGGCAACTTTGTAACTGTGAGAAATTTTAAGGGGTGTGGTGTATTTCATGATTCAGTTGTTTTGCCTTTAGGGAACTCACCAATCCTATTGTGAATTAATTTTGTGTCAGAAATGGAGATAAGAGGCACAGCTTAAAATAGACTTCCTTTTAATTTAGGTCATAAGAGCTCCTCCTAAAGTGATAGATTTTAAATGAAAATTTAATACTAAATTTGGGAGGACTTTTCTTTTGATGTATTCGTAATAAAAATCTAGGAGTAACAGAGTAAAAACCTTCCATTAAGTAACACTGAATCACATACAATTGACAGAATGAATAATCCACACAAGTGATGATTTTGGGACTAGTTGAAAATGCGATCAAATAAATAGAACACTATCCTTCCAGGTTCTAGTAAGAGCTCTAATTTTAGGATGTGAGCTAAGAGGTTTTAAAATAAAAATAAATCATGTTATGTTCAGAATAAAAAAGAAACAAGATAAATTAATATGTACCTCTACTGGAAGACACATGGTGAGGGAAAAAAATCCAATGTAAAACCTTTACAAAATTGGACTTAAGTTAATGGACATGTGAAAGAGGGCCCATCTAAGTCAAAAATCAATACGCTGAATTAAGCTGTTCCTTCCAGTCTGTTATAACTATAAAAGTCAAGTATCTCCCTCAGTTGAAATGCCTCAAATTAACATCAGCTGTAGGGGCGCCTGGGTGGCTCAGTCGTTAACATCAGCTGAAGATAAGTTTATATAAGGAAAATAGAATCAACTGCAGGGAAAAAAAATGCTTTAGAATGAAATAAATGGTTAATGTTAGTGGGATATATAGATAAAAAGACACAAAAGCAGACAGAGATACATAGATATGTTTAGTCAACAAACGTTGAGTTTAAATGAACAGTTTAATAATAACTTCTTTTTAAAAAAGGCAATGAAGTCATGATTAGCAGAGTCTACTCAGCTCGCTGGTTACCAAGTCACTGCAATTTTTTTTCCTCAATGTTCTCTATTTTTCGTTCCTTAAAATTAGTATCTCCAAAAGGTAGACACTACTAAACTTTAAATCTGTCCATTTTAGTGTTTATCCAGCACTTGTGGTGCTGGGTGAGTAGGAGGAGATATGTAAACTAATGATTACAGGGAGTTTCTCCATTACCTCCACTCTGAATCATGATCAGTATTTGCTAGTCCTCCCTTTTGTTAATATGAAAGTGAACAATTACTAGAAGTTACTCATAAATCTCTACATTAAATACATATATAAACCTTAACAGGTAATGCACATTTATTCATGTTTCTAAAGAAATTTAATTATTATTTTTTTAAGATTTTATTTATTTATTTGACAGAGAGAGAGGCAGCCAGCAAGAGAGGGAACACAAGCAGGGGGTGTGGGAGAGGAAGAAGCAGGCTCATAGTGGAGAAGCCCGATGCGGGGCTCGATCCCAGGACTTTGGGATCACAACCTGAGCCAAAGGCATATGTTTAACGACTAAGCCACCCAGGCACCCCAGAAACTTCATTATTCTTGATCTCATTTTTCTCTTAAATTTCAGAAATGCCATCCAACTCTAACCGTGTTTTTGTATCTTATAAATGGGCATTCACTGTATAGAGTAGCCAGCCTAATTCATTACAACTGATTTAAAACAACAGAGCAGCATGACATAGATAAAATTTTACACCACCTGGTCACTTTTATATTCATGTAACCTTGTAAATATGAGCTGAAGCAACCTGAACACCTGTCTGAACCCCACATCTAGTTCACTGCTCTCCCTCTAATTACTACCTATATTTTCCAGATATTTTTTCCACCAAAGCAAATAACATAAATTAACAAAGTGTTGTCTTAATTCTTAACATATGTTGTGATCTTATCCCTTGTTATCTTTATGAACTTTATCCATTTGTGATCTTATCCCTTGTTATCTTTATGAACTTTATCCATTAAAATTCCATCTAGGTCTTGGGGCACCTGCGTGGCTCAGTGGGTTAGATGTCCGACTCTTGATTTTGTCTCAGGTCATGATCTCAGGGTCTTGAGATCAAGCCACAAGTCAGGCTCCATACTAAGCATAGAGCCTACTTAAGATTCTCTCCCTCTCCATCTGCCCCTCTCCCTGCTCACACGAGTGCACGCTCTCAAAAAAAAAAAAAAAAAAAAAAAAAAAAAAAAGAAAAGAAAGAAAGAAAAGAAAAAAAATTCCATCTAAGTCTTGAAGATGTCATCTCTCCACATCATGGGCTCTTCATTTCTTGCCTATAACTGAGTCATGCCCACTCTAACTTAAGAAAATCTCCCTTTATCTTTATCTCCCCTTCCTTACTTCTGCATTAACTCTTAAAATTGTAGATTCCATGTGATAAATATATTTCCTTGTTATCAATGCAGGTCATTTTCATGTTCAACTTCATCTATGGAATTTTTATCAATGTTCTACAATAAAGTTGGACATATTTAATGTCTAACACATGAGAAACTTGAGTCTTGAGACACCTGTGGACTCTCTACAGCCACGTGAACAACGAAGTCCATGACAAATCCAAGCTAAGCTGGCTATCGCTCCTAATTTCTGTATCTATTGTCCCATTATTTATCTGAACTTTTCAGATTAGTGGCTATCCCAAGAAGTTTATAGTATTTCCTCTGAAATATAAATCATAAAATATAAACACAAAAAATTGAGGAAAAACCTTAAAGGTACTTTTTCAGTCACTTCTTTCGCTGGCAAACTTTTAAACTGATAATACGCTTCAGCTCATCCCACTTCTCACAGTCCCTGTTTCTTCACCCTCTGCAATTGGACTCTCAGTGGTTGACTCTAACAGCAGTGATGAAGGCTCCTGTGAGGTCCTACCTTAACATATTCAGCGTTTTTGAAAACAAAATGGCTTCCATGAGACTGGACTGTGAGCAGCACTATACTAACACTCCTTCTGCATCATCAAACACCTCCTCTCCCACTCCTTTTGTCCCCTATACTTCTTGAAAAGGACCATGATTTGAGGCTGTCTTCAGCACTCTATGTCTTAATCTATAGTTCTTTTTCAGATATCATAAAAAACTCGGCAGCTTCTCTATTTATATGACATATTAATGCATACAAATATACACAGCCACAGACTTATGCCTCCATTCACATGCATGAACGTGCATATATGTGTGCATATATATTCTCCCATATGCAGGACGATAAGCCATTTATGTTATTCATGTGTATGCAGGATATGTGTGAAACTAGAATGATATACATCTCTTCTGAGCCCAATCATCTAACAATCTTCTCTCTATATATACCTCAATGCTCTATCATTCCAATATTATATATTAAAAATGAAATCTATTCTAATTTTCCTCTCATGGGACTGCCTTCTCTCTGTCATCTTTTGCTTGCATTTAGCTCATCACTCATCTCTTTCTTCCATAATGCAACCAATGACTTCGTAACATCACTTTTTTTTAAAAAAAATCACATCCTACTCTAGATTTTTATAAACCTATGCCAGCTATATTTATAATTTCTAACAATACTTGCCTATAGCCCTTTTTTAAAAAAGATTTTATTTATTTGTCAGAGAAAGAAAGAGAGCACAAGCAGGTGGAGCGGCAGACAGAGGCAAAGGGACAAGCAGCCTCCCCGCTGAGCAAGGAGCCCAATGTAGAACTCAATCCCAGGACCCAGGACCCTGCGATTATGACCTGAGCTGAAGGCAGACGCTCAACCGACAGAGCCACCCAGGCATCCCATGTCTATAATCATCTTAATGAGCATTTTAATTTATCCCTACTCCTCATAAAATTTAATATTTGGGGTACTCTGAAAATAAGTGTTAAAAATAAAACAAATATTAAGCAAATGGAATTTGTAAGCATTATTTTTCAATTTTCAAACTTTTGTAAAATCTTCACCTCTTTCATTGAACCTGAAGTAGCAGGATGATATTTGCTTTTTTTTTCCCCCTCCCACTGGGATCTGTCACCTGCTTTCTAAGGCAGTGGTAATATCCCCTTCCCCATTGCCTGAGTTGTNTTCTAAGGCAGTGGTAATATCCCCTTCCCCATTGCCTGAATTGTGGACATAAAATGAGGGCTTTCAAAATCACAGAAGCATTTCTGCAATACCTAAGGTATAGATGCGACTATATAGATCTTTGGATCCTTGGATATTCTGAAATTATCTTTTGGGATATTATAAACTTGATAGAAAAAAAAGGGAACAAAAAATATGACGTTATGTTGGCATGGCAAATTCTTCTCTAAAGATCTGCCTTTATTTCCTTCTTCATTTCTCTAACTTACAAAAAGCCACTCATCCTGCCTGAAAGATGATTTATATTAATTTCTGGGTTATGAGTATATTATCCATGACAAACATATTTACCTTGTTGATTTGAGAATGGCCTATCTACGAATATATCACAACATCTATTTTGACTGATATTCAGAATCATGTGAAAGTCAAAAACCACACATATTGCTCATCTCAAAGCTCTAATTTCTTATGTTAGACAAAATTAAACTTAAAATTCTGTAGACTTTGCAGCAGAAAAGCCAAATGATAATAATAATATGGGAACTAAGGAACTACAGTAAATTTGATCAATTAATCTAAGTCTCACATTTCATTTAGACAGCCACACAATTAAGACTCCTTCCTGGATTGACTGATAATGAACATATTGAAAATAGAACCAAAATACAGATATCTCCTTAAAGATGATACTCATTGTAACTAGATAGTAAAAGTAAAATCAGAATTGGATGGAAAAATTCAGTCAGTATGAACTGACCTGCCTTAGGAGAGGTAAATCTCTAGCCTTTTCTTTTAGTTTTTTAAATTGTGTTTCCTCCATATTAACCTGATTTTTAAAAGTCACTTCAAGAGATATCTAACTTTCATTATTACAATTATTGGATGCTCTTTCACCTTCTAAATCTCCTTTTCCTCTCATCTTGTGTTTTTTATCTTCCTTTCATCACATATATCATCAGAGTAGAGAATGTACACTCTATAATAAAGATGTCACTGTCAAAGCAACAGGGGTAAGATTCTGGAAGAAACTGTAAAATATTCAATTCCTTCTTTCATATAGGTTAAAAAGTTGAAGTAAATTCATCTTTAAAGATGAATCGTGTTTCCTTGGGATCATCACTCAGCCTCAACTCCATGGATAAAAAAAAACTAATTCAGCAATTACTGAATGAAATATCAAGAATTACACATCAAGAATCATCTGTATAATAGCAAAAAATTTTGAAATGAATTTGGGAAATGATATGTAAACCTTTATCTAAAACAGCTACCTGTTCAAGGGCTATATACCTCAAGGAATACTAATTTTAAATGTTTTAAAGAAGACAGTTGTTTTCAACTTGAAACTTAGTTTAGATGAACAGATAAAGCATATTTTACATATACAATAAATATTTGACATTTTCTTGCAGCTCTATATGATTTTGTAGAACTTGCAGCATTGTTACAAAATGGGTAAGCATTAAATGAGAAAAAATAATTATAATTGAACGTAGATTGCAAGAAATGAAGGCTAAAAGGTAATGATATTCAGTATATAAACAGATACTAACAGGCGATGTTTACTTAATTTTATCTAGGCAATATTGCTGGAAATTAAAATTTTAATGAATGTAATTACTAGTGCACAAGCAAAAGAATATTAAATACAGATATAATTTTTCATTAAAGGTTTTAAATCAGTTCCTTTTTTTATTCCACTGTATAATCAAGAAAAATATCAACTCGTACATTATTGTTATTAAAATAATAATTATCTCTTTTTATGTAGTTAACTTAATCTATATGCCTAAAATATTACAGAATAATTAAAGAAGCAAGTTATAAATGTTCCAATGTGCTAAATACCAGCTGTACTGAAGAAATTTAATAACAATTTATTGCCTACTTACTATTCTATTATAAATGGAAAAAGAAGTTGCTTATAAAACATTAAGATCCCACTTTCATCTACTACAAAGCCATGAATTTCCATATTTAAAATAAAATCTATTTATAAAATAAGATGTCAGCAGTTATTCAGAGTCAAAAGCAAAAGATATTTCAAATTATTTGAACTTGTCATTCTTGACTCATTTTAGAAATAATACACAGGGCTTAAAAATTTTTTAAAAAGATTGCATACAAATAAAAGAATATAAACCTGACATGTGTGAAAACGAATATCTTCATATGATATATGAAAACAGTTCAACAAAAGAGAAATTAAATATTCACTGGTATTCAAAGGCATTTAATCTTGGAATATATCATAATTTCTTATAGCAGTGAAGCTATTTATAGTATGGAACCTCTTACACTGAACATTTAGATATGGCTTATGACGTGTATCTACTGTACACTTTCTAGTTGTAGTTCCATGGCTACAGGCAGCAGTATTGCCTCAAGACTCTCTGAAATCCATCTGTAATCTCTTCTCATATAGCTTTATTTTTTAAAATATCTTATGTCCTAACTTACTGTTATTCAATCTTTAGAAATTTTTAATAATGTCGATTCCCAGGGCTTACCTGTAAAGCCAAAATACCTGGAAACAATGATATGGCAAAGCAGTCCAGTTCCCTTTTACAGGCATCTGAATGTCCTAAAAACTCCATGTACTATGAGGCAAACTGAAAACCAGGTAAGAATGCAATTAAAAGTTTAGTCAGTTGTTTAGGTGTATCTTCAACATGACCCGTATTACCTTGCTATAACATGTAATCAGTTAATAGCAAACATACTATTTTGTAATACTGAAAACAATTTTATAAATATCAATTATTAAAGGAAATATTTTATCAATAGTAATATTAATTACTAATTAATAATATTGATGCTAATATTATTAAGTCAGATACAACATTTGCTTCTCAAATTATGCTTAAATAACATCTTTTAAGATTATAATGAGGTATGAGGCAGTGCTTCATGATATTAAACCTTTATCCTTTATTAGTAGTGGTAGCAAACATTCACCTAGAACTCATGTGTTCAGCGTTGTCCAGAAGTCCTACAAACAGTAACTATTTTAACCCTTACAAGACTTACTGATGCTATTATTTTACAAATAAGGAAGGCATATAAAAATAAGTATTCTGTCCAACATCACATAACAAGTATATGACAGAGCAAGGATTCTAACTCACGTAGTCTGACTCCAGAACCATACTCTTAATGATACTACCATGTTTTTATACACGGTATTATTTTCTTGGTGTTTTAGAGTGTTTAACTTTGGATCAAGTGGATTAGTGTATATAAAAATATCTGCTACCTAGCAGGCATTAAGTCAAAAAAACTTTTTTCCCCTCTTTCTGTCCTGGGCTGCACATTTACCTTCTCGGTAGGATACAAGTTTCTGTTTTCATCTTCAGTGCTCTCTTTCATCACAAACTATGGATGGTAACTTTTCCATAGGTGGCTTCAATCCAACACTTATCTCTAAATAAGTATAACAGTAAAGCACATTCACTTCCTGCTGGTAACTTGGCTCCAAATCAGTTTCCTTTCATACAAAGACAAATCACAGGCAAAGATTTATAACAAAATGTCTTCATTGCCAATTAATCAAACTGAGGCATAATTTTCCCCCCAATTTAAAAATAGCAGATGTAAATTTAAAGGAAAACCAGATCCTTTTTTACTGTTTTTTTTTAATTAAAAATACAATGGGCATGCCAGATCTCTTTTTACTCTTTTCTTTAAAAAATTAAAAATACTATGGGCATGCCAGATAGAAAATTTGATAGCAACCCCAGGACTGGATATCTCATTTTCAACAAATCAAGATATCTGGCTCTTTGTGATATTTTAAAATTTACAAGACAGAGATAGAGAATGAATGACAAAATGGGTAGGAGAATACTGGGGATTATACACTGAAGTTACCCAGTCCTCAGGATGTAGAAGGGTACCAGGGATGGGTCCTTTGGCAGAAAAATATGGTACTTCATGAGACGTTTTTCCCAGTAATGATAAGCAAGTCACCAATAATGCTGACCATTTTTCACTTTTAATAACTGCTGATAATTTATTTGCACAAAGGCAATTGTCCTTATTCAATGTAAAATTTGAGATAGATTATGGAGATTTACAAAGCATCTTTTCCAATATTTAAAACACTAATGATTTGCTAATTGACTTGTCCTTCTCTGCAATAGCCACCATCTTTTCAGAGGGAATCAATTAGCATTTCCGTATTTCTTTTCAATAGACTCTGACCACCCATGCTTGGAGATCATTTCCAACAGCAAATGATCTCTCTGGATCCTTCAGCATCTTAGTCCCTCGATAGCCGCCAATTTTTATTTTTAAACCTTCCTTTCAGCAATTCCACAGCACTAAAGTTAATGGCTTGCTAAACTCCTGAATACCATTAAAAGCAGGATTCTGCACATTTGTCTTTTAACTTTGTGTCTGTTCTACTTTCCATTCTTCTTTAAACATTTGTTCTTCTGTAAAGGCTCAGTAGGGAACTGTTCCCTACAGACTCAATCAAGTGTTCACTTTCACTGAGCTTTCTAGCAGCAGATTTAATACATTTATTTGGACAAAATTAGGCCTTTGGAACACGTGGCTAGCTCTGAATTTATCTAATGACAAAACAAAAACAAACTAAAAAGATAAAATAGACCCTGTATTACCAACCTTACAAATATAACATGTCAGATATTTCTTTCTTTTTTTTTTTAAAGCTTTTATTTATTTATTTGACAGAGATAGAGATAGCCAGCGAGAGAGGGAACACAAGCAGGGGGAGTGGGAGAGGAAGAAGCAGGCTCACAGCAGAGGAGCCTGACGTGGGGCTCGATCCCATAATGCCGGGATCACGCCCTGAGCCGAAGGCAGACGCTTAACCGCTGTGCCACCCAGGCGCCCCCTGTCAGATATTTCTTAATCAATTAGTATCAAAAAATCAAATGTTACAACTCCATAAACAAGGAGAAAATTCCAATATATCCCCTTCATATAAAAAATAATAAAAATGCCCTCTACAGTTTTTGTATCTCTGCCATTTTTATCTTTTTTTTTTTTTGAAACTTAAATTATAAGAAAACAAATGTTCTGGGGATGCCTGGGTGGCTTAGTTGGTTAAGTGTCCACCTTTTTATCTGAACTCAGGTCTTGATCTCTGGGTCGTAAATTCAAGCCCTATATTGGGCTCCACACTTGGTGTGGAAAGAAAAAAAGAAAGGAAAATAAAGAAAACAAATGTTCTCTATTAAAATATTTTAAAGTAATGAGCTTACCTAAATTTTTAATAATAGCATGCATCTGAAAGTCATTGAAATTCAAGTAAATTGAGTATTACATAGAAATTTGTCAAAGCTTCAATTACTGACACTTGAAGGAGTGTGTGTAAACCATACCATATCAAAACTCATGTACGACCGTATAGGTAACTCCTATACAGCATACAAACACATTGGAATCAGAATATAAGAAATGAGGGGCGCCTGGGTGGCACAGCGGTTAAGCGTCTGCCTTCAGCTCAGGGCGTGATCCCAGCGTTATGGGNGCATACAAACATATTGGAATCAGAATATAAGAAATGAGGGGCTCCTGGGTGGCACAGCGGTTAAGCGTCTGCCTTCAGCTCAGGGCGTGATCCCAGCGTTATGGGATCGAGCCCCACATCAGGCTCTTCTGCTACGAGCCTGCTTCTTCCTCTCCCACTCCCCCTGCTTGTGTTCCCTCTCTCGCTGGCTGTCTCTATCTCTGTCGAATAAATAAAAAATCTTATAAAAAAATATATAAGAAATGAGTACACCACCACAGAATCTTAATTAGCAGACTAGAAAATATGGTACACTATAGAATTTTTAATACTAAACAACATGTTATTTTCCTTGATATCTTCTCCTGAATATTGGATGCATAATTAATGTAACAATTCAAAAACAGATGATGTGCCATTCTAAGAATGAACTACAGGAAACTATTCATCTTACCAGTCTTGATATAAAATCACTTGGAAGAAGAAAAGGCTAAATCAAGGTTGTTCTATTTGCACTATAAATGATTTGATCACTTTGAAAAAAATAAGGAGAGGGGTGGATGTGGATCAAGGGGAAAAGAGAACATATAATAATTTTCAAACGTCATTCTTCAAAGGATTTGATTCCAGAGCTATCGCTTTATTAAACTTTGTCTACCTTCTCCATACTTCTAAACAGAAAATAAATATGAGATAATATCTGGCCCTGAGATTACATCATAAATCTCACTAAAAACGTCATCTAAGAGTTTGAAACTTGATGTAATTTCATTTATTACTTCTCATTTGGATTCCTTGCTAAAAATATTTTAACAGTATGTTAGCAATATGTTTCACTATCTAATAATTAAAATATGCTAATAATGGTAGATTTAATTGTTTAAATCATTAAAATGGGCAATGAAGTTAGAACTACTCCCAGTATTTATAAAGAACAGATAAGTTTTAGGTGCATTATCATCATGCTATGCATGGGACTATGTCAATGACACAGTTCTAAGTAATAAAATCTTCAACTGTCAATGAGTTGGACCTAACAAGGTGTTCTATTTGTCATAAGTAAAAATCCTTGATAGTGGAGATGGAGCTTAGGTCTGTAACGGTATTCAAATTCTCTGTTCATAGTACCCAAGTGTAGACATTTACAAACAACCAAGCAGCTGGCATCATATAAGTAATACCATGTACTACTAAGTGTGTTAAATCCATTTAGTTGTTGTACCACACTTTAATTTACAACAAAATATATGATCTCCAACATACAATCTATGTGAATCAAATAAAGGGTAGCAAGTCAGATCAGACATATCTTTCCAAAAATATATTTAAGTGCTGTAATTAGTTGCAGAAGAAACCTCTGCTTTAAAATAAACCAAAATGCATGCTCTTCTTGACTACTAGGGGCAAGTGATTCCTTCCCTAGAGTTCGTGAAAGGCTACTAAAGGAAACAAGGGCAAGGCGAAAAGCAGGGTAAATTGGGTCCTCCTTTATCATCCAGATAACATTTTGAATAAGATTTTGTTTAAGAGAAAAAAGGTTTCTATTACTTGGATGAAATCTGAAATTTTCTGTATTATACCTCAACTTGTATCATTGCTTTTACAAAGACTTGAGGGAAGACAGAATAAAACAAAGACTAGCCAAGAACAAGAATTTAACTTAAAATACTGGGGATGTATAAAAAGTTCAGGAGTATACAATGACTCAATTTCTGAATAAATGGAAAATTTCATTTCTCATTTCCTTGTTGCGTAGTCTCACTCTTCTACCATAATCCTTGTCTCATTAGAATATGAGATAGAAACAGTTAAGACTACACCTACCTCCTAAGAGGTCATTCAGTGCTCCTACTAATGAGAAGACGTTGGAACTCTAAATCTATTAAATGAATCCTTAGCAGTATCTAGTTAAAGTTGAATCAAGTAGACCCCATTCATGACATGATATCAACAACTGGGATCTGTTAATATTTTAGAGCTATCATCATGGTAAGACCTTGATTAATTCTCCAACATTAAAATAACTTTTTTTTCCAATTTAACACATCTCTTCTCTTCCAAAATAAAATAATTGCATATCTCATTTCTATCATTAGCCACGTAGGAAGGAAGTGCCGCTGTACTCTGTGTTCTGCTGAATCACAGTATTGTACTCTAAGAACTGACAACATTATTTTAATCTTCCTCACTGAAAAGTACTTGAAAATGTTCATACTCTTTGAAACTGTTGGGCATATATTCTGAAATATGCTATTAGCTTGTGGTAAATATGACTCTTAAACCATAGTTATATTTTTCACGTGAAGAATTGCTTTTGAAACTGAAACCTGATACCATATGCCATATGCATTGGATTTCTGTAGCAAATGCTTTGTGGGAATGAGAATTATTTATATTTATATCACCCTGAATGATTCTGAACTTCATACAGAACTGAATTAGCAAGTTTTAAAGAAAGCAAACTAAAGACCTAACCAACTAAGTTTACTACAGACCGCAGAGACTTCTCAGGATTATAGGCATTAGTGCTGCCAGAATGGAGATATTCCAACTTGGGTAATGATGTTCACCCCACCTAAATTCACCATGTGGTTTCATTTAACTATGTGGCCTTCTTTTGTTGTCCTAAACTATTTTGTTGTGATTTTATACACTATAAACAATTGCTGAATTTACTGATAGGAAAATATCCTGAGTGTACCAATGCATTTTAAAAAAAACATGAAAAAAAAATCAATCAATCAATCCAACCTGACCAATCAAGGAATAGAGAGGAAATAAAATTATTTCTCTATGCCTTCCACATTTTTTGTTTTAATCTTGGTCTTTCATGTTAAAACCTTTCTCAGATGTTTAGGACCCCATGTAGGTCTTCTCATATTTAAGACAGTGGTGAACAGTTCAAAGGAAACTCAATGGTATAGAACAAGGAAGTTTTAATTTGTTGAATTTACTAGAGTGACCCTGCTAAGCCACTTCAATGAGGGAACACTGAACAATAGTATATTTACATTGTTTTTTCAGGGCTAAACTTCCCAGAGGAAAAATATCTATCAATTTCCTGCCTGGAAACCACCATAACTATGGAAACCTAATGATGAAAGAGGAATAAGTGATCCACTCTGCAGTACATAGAATCAATTTGATTTTCCTTTCACATATGGTATCCCTATCTGGTGTTCACCAGCTCAAATTCAATTTGGATCAGCTTCTCCAGAAAATAAACCTCTAATCCTTTGCTGGCACTGTGTGTGTTTGTGGTGGGGGGGATAATACCAGTGGTCTATCAACTTACTTCAACTGATATATTCCTGTTTACATACGGGCATTCATCCCTCATTTTCAGAGGGACCTAGTGCCCTTACTCCTGATTATCTGGTGGGTTTTAAGAGCAAGTGTGTTACGGTTCTTGTATTGCTAGCTTTATTTCACATTCTCCAGTCATCTAAGTCAGTTACAACATAAGCTTCAGAATTTCAGCGTCCAAGATTTTGTTGCTATTTTTTCCTCTTCATTTTCCTTCATCTTTGTGGATTTGATTGTTTCTAAAAATCTACTCAATGTTATTTTAGTGGTGTTTTCAAAGATTACAGAGCTTAACCTCTTTAGAAACCCCCTCTTTACATTATGTTTTGCTCCTAATATGGCAATTACATGGAAGCATCTTGAGAATCTGAGGGTACTGGCCAAATCTGATGCATTCTAAGCATTTTGAAAGTGTTTGTCTATCAGTTAATTAAAAAATAAATGAGTATGGGTTGACTGGGTGGTGCAGTTGCTTAAGTGTCTGACTCTTAATTTTGGCTCAGGTCATGATCTCAGGGTTATGAGATACAGCCCTGCATTGGGCTCTGCACTGAGCACAGAGTCTGTTTAGTTTCTCTCTCCGTCTCACTCTGTTTCCTCCCTGCCTTTCAAATACTTACATACATACATACATACATACATACATACCATTTATGTAAATAATACTGTAGTTAAAAATCGCAATAGGGTGATGTCACTAAGAATGGAAGTGTAGGGAGCACTGGATTTCCATTCCTCAGCTAAAACAATGACTGATCTGGCAAAAACCGTCTGAAACAACTTTTGCAGAACATTGGGAATCCAATAAGAATCTTAAAGCAATTAGGGGAGTGCTTAATGAAAAAAGAATCCACTAGGTTTTGGTAAGAACATGTTGTGGCATTTTGCTTACCTGCCTACCATCCCCCATTATCTAGCTTAGAGATGGCCATAGGGATGGCAGCTCCTCTTCTTTGTGAAGCTTCTTGGTTATCTTTGAATGTCAGAACAAGAACACAGACCTTGTTCTCAAATAATTATGATTATCCATTGGGCCTTCTCTTGTCTTTCTGTAATGAATCTGCTCAGGGGCTTGCACTTACTTCACCTTTGGAAACTCTCTAAGGGCTGGAGTGATCTCTCTGTGGCATTTGCAGAAAGCACTGTAAGGCATATAATACCTATTGCCACCTGGTGCAAGGCACACAGACAGGGAAAGCAGCAGAACGACCAGAAAGCCTAAAAGAGAAGAAGCTGGGGAAGGAGATACACTAGGAAATAAAGGTTTTAAAGAATTCCAACATCAGGGATTCAAGAAGGCCAAGCACACACTCAGAAAAGATCTAGGAAGTCCATAAGTTTCCTCCACTGGCTATATTTTAGTCCCTAGGTAAGCAAGAAGTGAGGGCTAAGGCAGGATTATAAATAATCTGGCTAAGCATTGAAGGAGAGAGAAAAAAAAAATGAAGAAAATAGTTTAAAACTTCCAAAATTTGATGAAAGACATAAATCTATACATCCAAGAAGCTCAAATAACTCCAAGTGGTATAAAGTAAAAAGTATCCACACCAAGACCTATAATCAAACTATTGAAAGACAATGAAGGAGTTTGAAAAGCAGAAAGAAAAAATGACTCATTGTGTCCAAAGGATCCTCAATAAGATTAGTGGCCAATTTCTAATCAGAAATTTTGGAGGTCAGAAGGCAGTGAAATGCCATATTTAAAATGCCAAGAAAAGACTGTCAATAAGAATTCTGTATCCAGCAAAACTAAGCTTTAACAATGAAGGAGAAATAAAGACATTCACAGAAAAACAAAGGCAGAAGAAAGTGTTGGCAGTAAACCTGTCCTGTAAGAAGTGCTAAAGGGATCCTCTGGGCAAATCAAAGAACACTACAGAGTGAACCCAAGCCATATGAAGAAATAAGAACACCAGCAAAGGAAACTGTTTAGGTAAATGTAAAAATCAGTATTAATGTATATTTGGTTTGTAATCACTTTGTTTTCTATATTAATTAAAAAATAAATGAATAGGGACACCTGGGTGGTTCAGTCAGTTAAGTGTCTGCCTTCAACTCAGGTCATGATCCCAGTGTCCTGGGGTTGAGTCCCACATCGAGCTCCTTGCTGAGCAGGGGGCCTGCTTCTTCTTCTACCCCTCCTCCGCTTGTGCTCTCTCTCACCCTCTGACAAATAAATAAATAAAGCCTTTTAAAAAAATAAATGAGTAAATAATAATTATAAACCTATATTAATGGGCACAGAATGTATAAAGATGTGATTATATGGCAATTACACACAAGAGAGAGGGAGAGATGGAGCTGCATAAGAGCAGAGATACTGTATACTGTCAAATTTAAGTGGGTACTAATTCAAACTAACTTCTTATTAGTATAGATGTTGACTGTATTCCCATGTTAACCATTGAGAAAAAGACTTCAAAAATATACAAAAATATACAAAAAAAGTAATTAAACATAATTAAACATAAAAGAAGGACAGTAATGGAGGAAAAAAGAACAATAAGTATATAAAATATACAGGGAAAAAAAAGGAAAATGACAGAAGTCCTTCCTTAACAGTAATTACTTTATACATAAGTATATACACGTCATTGCCTTATATGTAAATGGTTTAAACCCCCCAGTCAAAAGGCAGAGATTTGGCTCAACAAAATTTAAAAAGAAAAAAAAATGTTATCCAACTATATGCTCTCTGTATGATACTTACTTTAGATCCAAAGACACAAATAAATTAAAACGGAAAAAAATGTAAACCTATATCCCATGCAAATTAGTAACCAAAGGAGAACCTATATAGTTATTCTAATATCAGATGAAATAAACTTTAAGTCAAAAATTATACAAGAGGGGCGCCTGGGTGGCTCAGTTGGTTAAGTATCTGCCTTAGGCTCAGGTCATGATCTTGGGGTTCTGCACTCAAGCCCCACATCAGGCTCCCTGCTCAGCAGGGAAGTCTGCTTCTCTCTTTGCTCCTTCCCACCTTGTGCTCGCTGTCAAATAAATAAATAAAATCTTTAAAAAAAAAAAGACACTTAACCAACTGAGACACCCAGGCACCCTTTTTTTGCCTTCCTTATATATATCTACACAGTAAAAGAAATGATCTTTTAAAAACAAAATCAGTGTATGCCATGCCTCTACTCAAAAAATTCTAATTGCTCCACATTTCATATATAATAAAATCCATCTTCTTATAAAAATACATAAGGACTTTTATTACATGGTCCTATCAATTTCTTAAATAAACATAAGCAAGAAAGAAGACACATGTTACAGGATATTTTGTGGTTATAGGAGAAATGCAAGTGGGGGTGATAGTGAAAGCATAATAAATACTCATCTTCCATAGAAGATTCCAAAATATTTAACCTCATTAAATAAAAAAGGAGTAAAAAAAATTATATTACTTAAGAATACAAAGGGATTTACTAAGAGAAACAAATAAAAATATTTGAAAATTTCAGCAAAAGAATTTATTATTATTATTTATTTAATAAATGCAAAGTGATTAATAATACTTAATTTTCAAGCAGTAGGTAATTCCTTGGGTATGAAAACTATATCACAGTATAAGGCAGATTGCCTCCCACTTCATTTTGCAATGCTGGCTTACACTTCTTATCACAAACTGATAAAGAAAATAAAACCTCACTTTATTTATAAAAGGATGATAAATTAAAAATGCATGATTAACAACAACAAAATCCCACCAGTACTTAAAAGAATAATGCAGAGACAAATCAGGACTTACTTCACAAATGAAAGGATGATTCAATCATTAAAATATCAACAAAATTCCTTTTATTAAAATATTTAAGAATTAACTTTATGAAGAACCATTAGAAAGAACTTGATTTAGCAGCCATACCTAAGCAACCTTTAAGCATGATAGAGTAGAAAGTTTCCAAGCTCAATTAGTATTGAGGAAGAAATCAAAGTCGAAGGGTACTTTTTTTAAAAAAAGATTTATTTGAGAGACAGAGTAAGAGAGCACTAGAGGGGGGAGTGTCAGAGGGAGAAGCAGACTCTCTCCTGAGCAGGGAGCCCAATGCAGGCTCATTCCTGGGACTCTGGGATCTTGACCTGAGTGGAAGGCAGACGCCTAACCTTAACCATTTAACCAACTGAGCCACCCAGGCACCACATCAAAGTGTTTACAATACACTTTTAATATATTTTTTAAAGATTTTATTTATTTATTCGACAGAGATAGAGACAGCCAGCAAGAGAGGGAACACAAGCAGGGGGAGTGGGAGAGGAAGAAGCAGGCTCATAGCGGAGGAGCCTGATGTGGGGCTCAATCCCAGAACGCTGGGATCACGCCCTGAGCCAAAGGCAGACGCTTAACCGCTGTGCCACCCAGGAGCCCCTACAATACACTTTTAATATTTTAATATACATTGTAATATACAATTATTAAGGGCAGTTTCATTAAAATCAGGAAACAGGCAGCACTGTCACTATTTCTTCTGATACTGAACAGTGATGTGGAGTTTCTAACTAAATGCAATGAGAGAGGCAATGAAATTAAATTACAAAATCCTGGACTAAAGGAGAGGGCAACATCTTTTTTTTTTTTTTTTTGAGAAAAGATGAGATTATATCATTAGAAACCTAAAGGACTCAACTAAAGATGTCAGAATAATTAGAATCAACTATAAATAATTTTCTTTTTGATATCATTAACCAAAGAGATGGAAGTGGCAAAAATCAGCAAAATTATAAAATGTCACAGAATTAAAAACAAAACAAAACTCTGTTGGGTCACTACCCAATTATGTTAAATAGCAAAACAGGACCAAAAAAATAGAGAAATAGGTCATCTTCTATTATGTGAAGACCTAATATTATTTAAAAAACCAGTTCTTCTCAAATTAATATATGAAATAAGTTGCAATTGCTGCTTCAATGCTTTTGTATTCTTGGAAGTGTGTGGCAGGAATTTGACAAATTGATTTCCCTAATTAGGAGTCTCAGTCACAGGACTCCATTTCCCTGGATGGTGATCAGTTAAACCATGAGGTTATGAACCATTTCTGGTCAATTAGACTGGAGAGAAAGCCTGTTTGGCAAGATTTCTGAGAAAGTATCCATCGTTCCTAAGACATAGGGGAGAACAGCCTCAGTCCCATCTTCCTAGGGATTTTGCTATGTCCAGAAATGAAGCCTGGAATTAGAATGGGTATTACCACCTGAAAACCTTCTGAGGATAAAGTTAACAAACAGGATGGGAACACAAAGAAGACATGGGAACTACAGCTGATGAAAAAGAATAAATGTCCTTAGAGTCGGGGGATGGGGTAATTGGGTGATGGGCATTGGGGGGGGGCACTTGATGTAATTAGCACTGAGTATTATACGCAACTAAATCACTAAATTCTACCCTTGAAACTAGTACTACACTATATATGAACTACCTTGAATTTAAATAAAATCTTGAAAAAAAAGAATAAATTTCCTTATCATGTAAGCCAGTTTGAGTCAAGATTATTTGCTATTGACACCATCTCAAAAGACATAACTGAATTGCAGATTTGAAAAGCAATACAAGTAAATCTAAACAGTGGACCTGAAATGTGCTAAGAGGCTATCAGTCAAGAAGCTCAGTACTAGATAATATAGATCGTTATAAAGGCAGAAAATGTTGAGATGTAACTTTGAAAGTAGCTACCAACAATACAGTATAATTGAGGTCAATTCATATTCACACAGCATAGGAAGCATATTTTTGTTTAAGCTGTATAATTTTATTGTTTTCTAATATTACACATTTCCTATTTTATAGATAAAGTCATTCACATGCACATTTGTGTGCCATGAGATACCAAAAGCCTACAGAAAAAGTTTGCTAGACTAAAATAGAGAAAATAAGTACAGTATCTCCAAATTGGGCTTGCTCTTCCTTTTTATCTCTTGATTAATAAACAAAAAACAAACAAAAACCCTGAAAGTGTTTTAATGGGATATGTATTAGGGATGGGTAAGGGAATGAACTGGCGTGGGATTTAAAATGTAAATCAGGCAATGTGTGAATATGTGGAAATCATCTCATATATACCTGTATGAAAGTTCATACATGGGATCTGAACTATGAATCCACATGATCTGTCCTCAGCATGTTCATCAGTGTAGCATCTAAAGATACTTTCTGAAGAAACCATGAGTTAAAATAGTTTCTGTTTCCACAAGAGTAACATAAAATCTCTGGGATGCTGTTTCTGCTGTGGGATGGTGGAAGGATATTCCTTAAGGCAGCTACAGAAATCACTTGGTAGAAAAGTTTTATTCCCAAAACAATTAGGACATTGTTGTCATCAATCACTTGCATTGATGAATCTTTGTGAATGCATGACTCCATTTCAGGGGAAATGCAACCTTAGTAGTAAATTCTCTGCCTGAAGATGATAGATTCTATAGAATTAATTATCAGTTGATTCCATTTTTAAATGAAAACGATTAGCCACCCTTGGGAAAAGATACTATGTACTTAGCCAAAATTAATTGGACTTAAAATAAAAATGTCCCTCCAAGCTTAAATAGCATTATAAATTGTTAAGTGTTCAAAGATATTAGAATAAAAGGCACATACAAAATAAAAATAAGGTACACAAATAGCAAAATAACAGTTATCAAAGAACTGGAAGAGGGCTTCTGTATCATTATCTTTTATCTGTTTTTTATAATAAATGATAATCCTTTAAAATTTTAATTCCAAAAGAAATATCATACCTCGAAATGACACAGTGCATATTTTATACAGGTATATTTGCCAACTTTTATAATGACCTGGAAGTTTTACTGCTTTGTTTGTAAAATGATTGGAATAAAATTAAATTTCGACTGTGAGCTTAATTCCATTGTCTTTACTCAAGTACAGATTCTCATGACTACATTTAATTAGGTTCAGTATGTTAAGTGAGTTTTAAAAGAATAACTTCAAAAAAACTAAAAATGTGAAACTCTAATGAAACCTGGGGACATAAAAACACACAGCATAATGTAGAAATCCTTTCACTGCTCTGCTCCAGTGAAGCCTAAAATGCCAAGAAACAAGAACTGAGTTATCTAAATATAAAGTTCCATTGATATGCTGAACTGCTGTAGTTTGTTAATTAAATAATAATTTTAAGAGGGATGCTAAGAAAAAAACTGGTAAAACTTTTACAAGTATTCCACCCTACTGATCACCATAGAATTAATAACAGTCTATGCTGGAAAAGTTTTTAAATTAATTAAAACTTCTTTGTAATAGAATTTTCATTATTATGCTACTTAGGATAGGTTCTCTCCCTTAGCTCCTGTGGAAATCAAATTATTTGGTTTGGTCAAATGCCCTGTCCAGTCACAAAAGTCCCCAATTCTGTAAGCTTTAACAAGTTAAACATTTGGCACCTCATACATATATCCATGGACCCATTTTGCAGTGCCCTAGGAATCATTTAAGTTTCTAATGAATGTGAAGGCTATCCTAGCATGAGGAATTAACTATTATTTTAAATGAAACTTTACTCAAATATTTTACTTACTTCAGGTTATGAAGAATAAAACAGCAAAGATAAATATGATTTTACGGTAGCTATTATTTGTTTGTACTCTGGAGCATCTTACAAAGTAAACCTATAATATAACAGCCCGTGTTGTTTCACTAATTCAATCTCTTTCCGTTGCTTTGGTACTACCGACAACCACTATACATCACATCACACTCCTTTGCTACTTCAATTAATGATGCTTGGAACTGCCAGTGTTGGTTAAATTATCTCAAAAGGTCAAACCAAACACGTACATACAGTCATTTTTACTTTCTCTGTGTATGAGCAACATCTAGTAGTAAGCAGTAAAAGCAAATGTAGACATACGACAGAGATTCAATGAGAGAAGTGTACTCAAAAACACATGTGCAGCAGGGTGTTTTCAGATCATGTCAGGGCAATCTACCCAAGAAGTGAGGCAACTTAACAAGAAAGTCACTATAAATATATTGTTGATCTCAGTAAGACTTGATATCATCACAAATCTAGTCCCCTCATTAGGAAACAAAACACAAAAAACTTCAAAGTCCTTGCCTTAATATGAAGAAGGTCAGTAGCAGCATTTTTGTAACAATAACCTTTTTAGCTAAAATTATGTCTTATCCATCAGCCTTGAGCTAAGCACTCTACATGTATTGCCTCATTCAATGCTCAAAGCAGTTTTCTGAACCTGTCTGTTACCATCTTCATTTTATATATGAAGAAAATGAGATTGAGAGAAATTAAATAATTGCTCAAGGTCATGAAGCTATGAGAATACAGAATAGAAATGTAAAATCGAAATGGAATGTCATTAAAAAATAATATGTCAAAAATATGATGCTATTAAATTTCAATAAAGCCTAAGGAGATCTATTGCATCCAATCAAGCATTGCAACTTTAAATAGTAACCAGGAAACTGAGAAACCTATCTCAATGGAAGGAAATGTATTAGAGTTCACCTGTTTACAGAGACGTTATTAGGAAAATAGAAAAGTCATCACACACATCTTTTGGAGAGGTATGATCTTCCTGAAATCATATGGTGTCTATATTCTACGCCCTCACGTAAAACCTACACCCAGTCCACAATCGTACAGCAAACCAGATCTTTCACCCAATCCTCCATGTAAGATAATAAAATTAGTCCTACTAGTTGAGTTAGTAATGTTTCAACCTGGAAAGATAAAGACTTAAATATAAAGATGAAAAAGTATATCAAGTCCATAATGCAGATATTTCCACGTAAGAATAATATGTGTGTATTTATGCATAGTGTGGCAAAATTAAAACAAATCTGGAGTATTAGGGCATCTGAGAGATAGGACTTGTGACTCTTACTTGAAGTACAGAAATAACTTTATACTTCTTATTTGATGCTGAAAGAGTTAAGACAATGTGTCTAATTTTGTAAGGAGGATTAGAATACTTCAAATTTAATGTCCTAAGTTTAATTTATTCAATTTAAAAGACTTGCCTAAATGTTTAGGTAAAGTTTTCTTATAAGGACCTGTTTGGCATTTGAAGTACTTAAAAAAAAAATTAAAATCATTAAATGTGTAATGCAACTTTAAGTGTTAGAGGCAATTTAATTATTCAAGATTATGAATAAGACTACTTATTAAATGAACTCAATTTTAATCAAACATTAATCAAAGATAAGAAAAAGTGATTGTTCTACTGTTTATATAAAGATTACTAGATTTATAAACAATATAAAAGTAATGATCAGGCAACCCCCAAAAAACAAAAAGAGGAAAGCAGTATAGCTTGAAGCCATATATATGTAAAATAAAACTCTATAAATATTCAAATAAATCAAAGTAAGGAGGGGAAAGAGGGACAGGGAAACACAAAGGATACAAATAGAGAAAATAGTGAAATCACAAATTACAATCCAAAATATCAATAATTAAATTATCAATGGCATAAGTACTCTAATTGAAAAGCAAAGACTGTGGAAACGGATACATGAACCAATTATACGCTATTTATAGGAAACTCAAATATAAAGATTCAGGATAAAAATAAATAATGGGGAAAAATATATAATATGCAAACAGTAAACACAAGAAGTCTGGAGTGCTTACACAAAACACATTAAATGTAAAGACATAGATATGTTAAAAGTAAAATGATAGAAAAAGATATACACAAGTGTGCATGTGAAAAATAGTATCATTTGCATAGCATCAAAAGCACGGAATCCATGAGAGTAAATCTGAAAAAAGAGTTATGAAACACACACATTGACAAACAAAAAACACAGCTGAGAGAAATTAAAGAAGACCTAACTAAAGAGGGAGGTACACCTTTGTTGTGGCTCAGAAGACTCAATATTGATATGGTGTCAATTTTTCCCTTATTGATCCCTTGATTCAATGTAATCCCAATCCAAATCTCAGATTTTTTTTTTGTAGAAGCTGGGAAACAGTAACTATAATTGATAAGAAAATGCAAAGGACTTACAACAGCTGAAGAAGAGTCAAGAATTTTTTTTTTAAAGCAAACACAATTTTGTGTTTGCATACAGATAGGCAAATAGATCAACAAACTCCCAAAGGAACAACTGATTTCTGAGTTTAAAAATAAATCAGAGAATTTTTTTTCAAAAAAGGTGTTAGAACTGGATTTCCATAGTCAAAAGGAAAAAAAAATAATTTTAATCCATACTTCATACCAAATACAAAAATTAGTTGAAAATGAATTTCATACCTAAATGTAAAACTAAAACTCTAAAACTTCTAGAAAAAAAACATGGTAGATATATATTAAATATGTTTACTTCAATTAGGCAAAATTTCTTGTCTATGACACCAAAACATAATCCATAAAAGAACAAATTTATAAATTAGAATTCATCAAAATCAAAAACTTCTGGTCTTCAAAAGACACTAAAAATATGAAAGGCAAGTGAATGTAGTGATAAAATATTTGTAAAGGACATATTTGATAAAGTGTTAGAATATATAGGAGCTCTCAAAACTCAGGAATAAGAAACCAAACCCAGCGGGGGAGTGGAGGAATAGACAAAAGATGTGGAGAGACACTTCATGAAAGAAGATAAACAGGAAAGAAATGCCAACACAGAAGAGATCCTCAACATCAGTAGACACTGGAGAAATGCAAATTAAAACCAGAAGGAAGTATCACTATACATCTACTACGATGTTTGAAAGTAAAAACACCGACTATTTGAAATATAGGTGAAGTTATGGAACAGCACACACTGCTAGAAGAAATGTAAAAGTGTATAAATGTTTTGGAAAAGGAATAAACTGCCCACATAGGCAACAACACAATGAATTTTAAAATAAGTCTGCTGAGATGACATGATGCTCTATATAGAAAACCAAAAAGATTCTACCCCCAAGCTACTGGAACTTATAGAACAACTCAGTAATGTGGAGGGATACAAAATCATGCTCAGAAATCAGTTGAATTTCTATACATGAACAATGAGACTGAAGAAAGAGAAATTAAGGAATCCATTCCATTTACAATAGCACCAAAAATCATACGTTATCTCAGAATTAACTTAACCAGAGATGTAAAGGATCTATATTCTAGAAACTACAAATCACTCATGAAAGACACTGAAGAAGACACAAAAAGATGGAAAAATATTCCATGCTCATGGATTGGAAGAATTAACATAGTTAAAATGTCCGTGCTACCCAGAGCAATCTACACATTCAATGCCAACCCGATCAAAATACCAATGACATTTTTCAAAGAACTGGAACAAACAGCCCTTAAATTTGTGTGTAACCAGAAAAGACCCCGAATCTCCAAGGAATTGCTGAAAAGGAAAAACAAAGCTGGGGGCATCACGTTGCTGAACTTCAAGCTATACTACAGAGCTGTGATCACAAAGACAGCATGGTACTGGCACAAAAACAGGCATATAGACCAATGGAACAGAATAGAGAACCTAGAAATGGACCCTCAGCTCTTTGGGTAACTAATCCTTGACAAAGCAGGAAAAATATCCAGTGGAAAAAAGACAGTCTCTTTAATAAATGGTGCTGGGGAAATTGGACAGCTATATGCAAAAGAATGAAACTTGACCACTCTCTCACACCATACACAAAGATAAACTCCAAATGGTTGGAAGACCTCAATGTGAGACGGGAATCCATCAAAATCCTAGAGGAGAACATAGGCTGCAATCTCTTTGATATCAGCCACAGCAACATTTTCATGACACATCTCCAAAGGCAAGAAAAACAAAAGAAAAAATGAACTTGTGGGACTTCAGCAATATAAAAAGCTTCTGCACAGCCAAGGAAACAGTCAAAAAAAATGAGAGGCAGCCCACGGAATGGGAGAAGATATTTGCAAATGACACTACAGATTAAAGACTAGTATCCAAGATCTATAAAGAACTTCTCAAACTCAATACACAAGAAACAAATCAATAAATGGGCAGAAGATATGAACAGACACTTTTCCAANGTGCTACCCAGAGCAATCTACACATTCAATGCCAACCCGATCAAAATACCAATGACATTTTTCAAAGAACTGGAACAAACAGCCCTTAAATTTGTGTGTAACCAGAAAAGGCCCCGAATCTCCAAGGAACTGTTGAAAAGGAAAAACAAAGCTGGGGGCATCACAATGCCGGATTTCGAGCTGTACTACAAAGCTGTGATCACAAAGACAGCATGGTACTGGCACAAAAACAGACACATCGACCAATGGAACAGAATAGAGAACCCAGAAATGGACCCTCGGCTCTTTGGGCAACTAATCTTTGATAAAGCAGGAAAAAACATCCGGTGGAAAAAAGACAGTCTCTTCAATAAATGGTGCTGGGAAAATTGGACAGCTACATGCAAAAGAATGAAACTTGACCACTCTCTCACACCATACACAAAAATAAACTCCAAATGGATGAAAGACCTCAATGTGAGACAGGAATCCATCAAAATTCTAGAGGAGAACATAGGCAACAACTTCTATGACATCGGCCAGAGCAACCTTTTTCACGACACATCTCCAAAGGCAAGAGAAATAAAAGATAAAATGAACTTATGGGACTTTATCAGGATAAAGAGCTTCTGCACAGCCAAGGAAACAGTCAAAAAAAATGAGAGGCAGCCCACGGAATGGGAGAAGATATTTGCAAATGACACTACAGATTAAAGACTAGTATCCAAGATCTATAAAGAACTTCTCAAACTCAATACACAAGAAACAAATCAATAAATGGGCAGAAGATATGAACAGACACTTTTCCAATGAAGACATACAAATGGCTAACAGACACATGAAAAAATGTTCAAAATCATTAGCCATCAGGGAAATTCAAATCAAAACCACACTGAGATACCACCTTACGCCAGTTAGAATGGCAAAGATAGACAAGGCAAGAAACAACAATTGTTGGAGAGGATGTGGAGAAAGGGGATCCCTCCTACATTGTTGGTGGGAATGCAAGGTGGTACAGCCACTCTGGAAAACAGTGTGGAGGTCCCTTAAAAAGTTAAAAAATGAGCTACCCTATGATCCAGCCATTGCACTACTGGGTATTTACCCCACAGATACAGACGTAGTGAAGAGAAGGGCCATATGCACCCCAATGTTCATAGCAGCATTGTCCACAATAGCTAAATCGTGGAAGGAGCCGAGATGCCCTTCAATAGATGACTGGATTAAGAAGGTGTGGTCCGTATATACAATGGAATATTAGCCATCAGAAAAACGATTACACAACATTTGCGACAACATGGACTGGACTGGAGGAGATTATGCTAAGTGAAATAAGTCAAGCACAGAAAGACAATTATCATATGGTTTCACTCATTTATGGAACATACGAAATAGGAAGATCAGTAGGAGAAGGAAGGGAAGAATGAAGGGGGGGTAAAGAGAAGGGGGAATGAACCATGAGAGACTGTGGACTCTGGGAAACAAACTGAGGGCTCCAGAGGGGAGGGGGGTGGGGAATTGGGATAGGACGGTGATGGGCATTAAGGAGGGCACATATTGCATGGTGCACTGGGTGTTATATGCAAGTAATGAATCATGGAACATTTCATCAAGAACTGGGGATGTACTGTATGGTGACTAATATAACAAAATAAATATTATTAAAAAATAAATAAAGGTCCATTAAAATTGAAAAAAATTCTTTTTTCTCTGTGAAGTAGAAATATAGGTATTNACAAATACATAGAATATACTTTCATTTATTTAAAATTCTATAGAAAGCAAATTAATCCATTGTAACAGAAAGCAGATTGTGGTTACCTAGGTAGGGAGAGTATGGAATGGGAGGGAGCGATAACAAAATAGTGTAAGGGAAGTATTTAGGGTGACAGATACACTCACTATCTTGAGTGTGGTAATGGTTTCATAAGTGTACACCATGTTAAAGCTCAGCAACTTGTACATTTAAATATGTAAGGTCTATTTTTTTTTAAAATTTCAGTAAAAGGAGAGTCAATACACAGATCAGACTATCTACTATGGAAAAAGGAATCCGATCCAATTTTCTTCCAATTTATTTGTAAAAAGAAAGAAAAGAAAGAAGAATGAAATCTAGAATTTGAATATAGATTTAATAGGAAATAATTTAAATTGAATAAGCATAAGTAAATACTATTAAAAGCTATAGGTACATATATTTTCCTTAATTAATTTTTTCCTTTATAAAAGATATTTTAACATCATGAATATTAATTCATTTTCTGTAAATATATGTTGCACCTATTTCCCATGTTATGTTTTCTTTCAACTTTATAATTCCATTTTTAAAATTTTATTATACTATTCACATTGAGAAACATTTTAAAAACTATAAAAATACAGAAAACATGGAATAATAAAGCATAATTTGGAATAAAGCCTTTTATATCTACATAAACATCCCAACATTTTAAAAGAAAAATTTAAATAATTAAAAGCTCAGAAGTAGACCTCTTAGGGATTTATTTTTACATAGCATGAA
The DNA here is from genome assembly GCF_002007445.2 of Ailuropoda melanoleuca. Classification (NCBI taxonomy): domain Eukaryota; kingdom Metazoa; phylum Chordata; class Mammalia; order Carnivora; family Ursidae; genus Ailuropoda; species Ailuropoda melanoleuca. Next base: position 107,797,600 of record NC_048225.1, read on the forward strand.
ATAATCTAAAATCCTTTTCTACAATTCTAATTGTCATTTAATAAATTCTCATACATGCCTGGCTCTATTCCCATACTTCCCATTCTGTACTACCAGATTTATTTATATCTACAACTGCATCAAATGTTTTATTAATATATGTTTATATAAAATTTCATAGTAATTAAATTAGTTCCCAGTCATTGTTACCCTTTATTCAAAATTTACTTGGCAATTTATTCACCTAGATATAATTTTCGAGCTTAAAAAAAAAGCACTAGCTCGAATTTTTATTAACTTTAATTAACTAATTAAAAAGGACTGACATTAAACATGTTTTGTTTTCCTAACCTAAAGCATCAATTATTGGAGTTGTCTCTCATGCATTCAATGAAGTAAGCCAGTTTCTTCATGTTGCTGTCATTTCACATATAACTACAAATAGTATTATTAAATGTGTTTGTATATCATATTTAATAAAATTGGAAAAAATCATTTTGGAAATTGACCAAATTAAACCCACCACCACCAATAAGAAAAAGGATGAGTTGTCTTTAGAGAACTGTTATATGCTTCCTATGCAAAACCTAATTCCAAAAATTCTAAAATGGTATTTTAAAAATAATAGTATTATTGGAATTATCTGTACTAAATTCTCCTTAGCAAATTACTTTGTAGATGAAATTTCTTTTATGTAACCATACATATACTGGCATGCTTAAAAAGAAAACCAAAGGGGGGGTAAACAGAAGGGGGAATGAACCATGAGAGACTATGGACTCTGGGAAACAAACTGAGGGCTTCAGAGGGGAGGGGGGTTGGGGGAATAGGATAGGCTGGTGATGGGTATTAAGGAGCGCACATATTGCATGGTGCACTGGGTGTTATATGCAAGTAATGAATCATGGAGCTTTACATCAAAAACTGGGGATGTACTATATGGTGACTAACATAATAAAAAATATTATTATTTAAAAAATTAGTATATTTACTGTCACACTTTGTAAATCTTTGTATATCCCAAGACCCTTGGGGTAGTAATATAATTAAACAAAAAATACAAAGAAATTTTTGTGATTTTTTTTTTGTTTCAAAATATGTAACCCTCTGCCATGTAGGCTGAGAAGGTCAGCACAATGTTCTCTCTGTAAAATGCCTCCTAAGAAAATAAATTAACTACTAACTGTAGCTCTAAGAGTTGCAAAAACAAAATGTGTAACTCTGAAAGGCCCCATTGCAGTAAATGTCCTCTAAACACAGAAAAATAATTGCTGAGTGACTGATCAGGTATGGTGTAAGAAAATACTTCACTTCCTGAATGCTGTTATGAAGTTTTGATCTCGTTCCTTGTTTTCCCTAGTGACCCCAATAATGTGGTTTCATCTCTAGTAGAAAGGAGGCTGACTTTTTTTTTCCCATCTAATCTATAATATCTTTTGCTATTGTGTACAGTGTCATTTTGCTGTCATTCAATACACAGAAGCAGATGTCCCTTTGCTCCCATATCCCACTTTCCATTGTCCCTGCTGCAAATTTTTCAGTGATTCTTTTTATGGGCTCAAGACAATTTCATTCTATCAGCCTGTCCTTTTCATGAGCATTTAGGGAATACAATAAGACAGGGCATGGTGCAAGGAGACAGAAAGTAAAGCATTATATTCTGAGATGTGAAGTCAACAATAAGTTGAGTAAGAGACAGGTAGGGCTTAGGGAAACTTTTACTCTAGTGCTCCCAAGAAAAGTAGATTGACAGTTGATACATACTATTTAGGAAAACTTTCTTCTTATAGAATAAAAAGAAAAGCAAGAATTGTAAACAGAATCACTAGATTTGGTGCCATTTTCCATCCAATTCCATTTCTCCTTATTCCATAGCAATAAGGCCTTAACTAATCAGATAGTTATCTAGCTAATGTAGCTTCTCTTTCAGCTACTGGTGGGGATGTAATAAAGTTCTAAACAATGATATGTGAGTGGAGATGATGCTTGTAACTTGAGTGACTTGCTTAACAGAAGATTACCTGGGATGCCTGGGTGGTTCAGTCAGTTAAGCATCAGACTCTTGATTTCAGCTCAGGTCATGATCTCACCAAATGAGATCAAGGCCCACATTGCACTCTGTGCTCAGCATGGGGTTTGCTTGGATTCTCTCTCCTTCTCCCTCTGCCCATCCCCCCACCCATGCTTACTCACTCTCTCTCCCCCTGAAATAAATAAATAAAATCTTTAAAGGAAGGAAAGAAGGGAGGGAGGGAAGGAGGGAGGAAAAATAGATAAATAGATAGATAAATAGATAACTAACAAACTAACCTGAACTTCCCCTCCTTACTTACTTTTCTCTCAGACTGAAACATGGTATGGTAGTAGTCTAGTTCTGACTCGACAGATAAGGAAAACATTCTTTGAGATGAACAGATGGAAGGAGCCTGGGTTCCTGAATGGTCTCATCAGGTTGAGCCCCCATCAGTCTACCTTCCAGATGGTTATGGAATAACTAAATTTCTATCTTATTAAAGCAACGATATTTGGGGATCTTTATTAGCATAAGCTTAACCCTAACTGAAGCAGAGACTTACATATAAACCTGACACCTATCTTAAAATGTGAAAAAAATATTGCATTAACACCCAAATTGACTGTGAGAATACAATCAAGGGAGACCAAACAGAAAAAAAGGGGGGGAGTATGAAAAAAATTTTTGGCAATCCTATATATATGAGAAAATAATGATTTTTAAAAGATTTAATACCAAAAACCAAAGAAAAATACAAATCATTTGTATATGTTATCAGAAAAATATAAAATAAAAAACTGACTGTAAGACACAGAAAAAAAAAAAACTATGAAATGCCAAGTGCCAGACTGGTACATAAAGTCAGATACAAGGAATGCTGACTGAAATAAGCTGGGATCACAAAGAAACTAAAATTTTAAATTAGGTTTCAGTCTGCCTATAAGAAGTTTTAAAGAACTAGAATCTCATCACAGAAAATGCAGAGTAAAATGGATAAAGAGGTTAAAATGATGGAATAAAATGAGCATTTTAAAATTAGAAAAGTCAACAAAACTAACCATAAATACATAAGAGAAAACCTCACAAAGCTGAAAGAAAGACACGATGATAAATCTTTTTTGAGTTGCACGTTTAAAGAATAAATTTCTACAGGGGTCAAAAAAGAGAAAGCAGATGGGTTACTTATAATGGAATGAAAATTAGGCCTTAAGCATCTAATAATACAACCAAATGAAAAAAACAACAATCGAATGATGTTTAACAGGTACAGAAAAGAGTATATATATATATATACACACACACACTCAGTGAAGCTATCATTTTTCTGTGAAAGTACTGGAATTATACTCACAAATATGTAAAGGTTCAGAAAATATGCTACGTACTAACTCTATGAAAATTACTTGCAGACACTCCTGTCAATCTTGAAATGAATCAAATAGATTTTAAAAGACTAATCATCTATACCATGTAAGTATTTTTTGGTTAGGGAAAGAAAGAAAAAGAAGTAAAAGAAATGAGATGAGGATGTGTACTTTTAGAACAAAACATTAGTGACAGTAAGATAGGAGAAACCAATGATGGTTTGAGAAAATATCTGAACCCCTAAGTCCTAAAGGAGGCAGAATCCTCAAACTGAACACAGGTGACATCCAAAGACATGTTACTATCCATGCTATTTCCTCACAAAAGAAATCTGTGATAATTGTGCATGCTTACAGAAGGAACCATACATGTCTGCAACATTGAGAATGTTTTGTGTATCTGGACTGGACCTGAGTGCACATTGTTCCCAGAGTGCTCCAGATAGACTTAGGTAGTATTTAAGTAGCCCATGCGGCTTGCCATAGATAAGTGATTAATAACAACTTAAAATCTTGCAAAATGTATTGTTTTCTATATTTTCGCAAGAATTGCCTGGAGCTGACAAACCAAAAAGGATATTGTTAACTCTTAAGCTAAAATACAAAGTATCTCTAAATAGACACTGTGAATGTTTTCTTTTTTAATGCAAAAGATAAAAAAGAATCTTTAAAAAAGAACAAAAACAATTTTTTAAATGTACCTAATAATCTATACAATTACACATTTTACAAAATGGAAGTTTGGGGATAATTTGGTTTCCAATTTTGCATAAAGGACAGCCAAAAGTTATTGATTTATTTTTGGATGTAATGTGATTAAAATCCCCTACTAGGCAAAGAATGTTACACTGATCTGAAAGTCTTACACCTTCTGTTATTATATTTAAAATTCTAGACTACTCCCCTTCTTCAAGCACTCTTTCCCCTGGTATTTATTCTGCTACATCACACCCTCTTGGCTCTCCTTTCTTCTTTACCAGCTCTTTCCTATCTTCTTGACCAATGGCTTGTAACTGTGTAAACCTGGTCTGTTTTTGTTACCAAAAAAAGAAAAAAAAAGTTTCATTTTAAAAAACACACAACCCTGTTTATGGGTTAACATATTGTCTATGGCTGCATTCACATTGCAATGGTAGAACCGACTTAGTACAACAGAGACCATAAGGCCTGCAAAATTTTAAAATATTTAGTGTCTAGCCCTAGGCAGAAAAAATGTACTGGTCCTGCTCTTCATGATTATCATTCCTCAGTTTTGTCCTGAGCCTTCCTCTCTTCTTCTTCTGTATACTCTCCCTCATCATTTAATCTCCTCTAATCGCTTCATTACTTCCAACTCACAAGGCTGCACCTGCAGGCCAGACCTCTTTTCACCTTCAGACTCCCATGTTCAACACTCTTTGGGGCGTGCCCACCTGGATGTTTTCTAGTTTTCTTGTTCTCAGTGCATCCAAAAATAAACTCGTTATCCTCTTTCCACCAAATCCTGACATTCTTGTTTCTTGGCAAATGTAACCACTGTTCCCCTGGTTTTTAAATAGTAGGAGAACCTTTGCTGACTACTTCTCCTCCCCAGATCATCCATTCATTCTGGAATGCTGCCATATCATCTCAAATCCTTCTAATTTTCCTCCATATACCACTCTAGCCCATCATTTCTTCTCTGGATTGCTAAAACACTCTTTAATTGATATGCATATGGTCCTTCTCTCTAATCCTTTCTTTATATTAGACAAACATTATTCTTTAGACATAAAGACCAAATAAATACTTGTGTTTCTACTATAGTCCCTGATATCTAATAAGTGATCAGTATTTTTGCATGAATAAGTAAATGAATGAATACTGGTAACCACAATATGTTAAAAGGAATAGAAGAAACAATACATAGATCTGAGTCCACCTGCTCATTATCGGGGGTGTTGCAGGGCAGGGTGGTATGAATTAAAAACTCTCACTTCATATTAAAAATATTATTTAAATAATATAGCAGAGATTTCAAGCAGACCAACAAATCTGGTTATTCTTCTTTTAGAGCACACAGCTAGGTTATTTCCCATTTTTGTTTTTTTCTTGATTTTTCAGTTGTATTTGGATATATAAAATATTTCTAAGCAATAGAATGTGAGAAGGAGTGAAAACCGTCACTTAGAGGCCTCATCTCTTTAACACTTCCCATTTATGAGCTTCCATGCACTTTCCCCTTCCTACCCGATACAAGAAAAGAACAGCAACTTTGGAATACTCCTGTTTAAAATAGCAGAGGCACTGGAGGAGATAATGTTAAGTGAAATAAGTCAAGCAGAGAAAGACAATTATCATA
>NC_048225.1:107804328-107931866 GCF_002007445.2 Ailuropoda melanoleuca
TTCTACCCTAGAGCCTCTAGAAGGAGCCAGAACTGCTGACACTATTATTTTAGTCCCGTAAGACTCATTTTGGATTTCTGATCCTTAAAAGAGAAGGAACTTCTGTCATTCCAGCCACTAAGTTTGTGGTAATTTATTGATTTTGGCAACATGGGGTCCTTGATGACTACCCATGAAAAGACCAAAAACGGATTTCGAGATGAAGCTAAATGGAGACGGTGTAAGGAAGTTGAGGAAGGGGAGACAGCAAGTGCAAAGAACGTTTTCATAAAAAGTGAGGATTGAATGAAAAAAAATAGTTTATATTGGTGGCTACTGGAGCACATACAGACTCTGAGGATGACCATTCACTTGGGAGGGAGAAACAGATGATGCAGGTCAGAGTGGAAGTGACTGGAAGAGAAAAGTCCTTGAAAAGGAGAAAGTGGGTGTGGTTAGAACTGAATGAGAATATGCTGGCCTTGATGAGAAAAGGGACACTTGCTCTTCTTCACGACTGTAGGACAAGATGTACACAGGGGCTTACAGATAAATAATTTGGTGATACCAAGGTGAGAGTCTTTATAAATGAGAGGTTCTATTTTCCCCATGAAGGAAAAGCATCAGCTGAAATTACATATAAAGTAAGTAGTTTAATAAGTTATGAAAGAATAGGGTTTTCATGAGCTTACAGAGAAAGTTAGTCTTGTTTCAAAATTGACAGTTACGCATTTATAATGACATCAACACGGTTGTGTGTGTGTGTGTGTGTGCGTGTTTTATTTTCTCCAATACAAGTGCAAGCATAGATAAGGCACAAGTTTGGGCTCATGGACGCCTGCTGATTGAAGAGAAGGAAAAGGAAAGACACTTCAGAATATGTACAAAGGAGTAAGAAGTGGCAGTAGTAAATAGTAATAATCATCACAAATCATGGACTCCAAATTTAAAAAGAGCAAATAGGAGGGGGTCGTAGACAGAATAAAAATAGTATCAATAAATTCAAGATGTCCATAGGATTGCCCAAACAAATGATTTTCATTGTCAAGGGTCTACAAAGAGGGCCTGAGTTACAGCTGAAGATGCAGGAAAAACAAACAAATAAAAAGGCAAAACATGGCAGCTGATAGGATGTGTTAAAGCTCACATATTCCTGGTGGGAACTTCTCTCAATAATTTGGGGTGCAGGACTTTAAAAGGGAATGTTGTGCACCCAATGTTACAACCTACAAAAAGCAAGTAAGAGCCAGACCCACAGAAATACAGTATATTACTACTGTTTGATCTCATCTTAACTTTCTCTAAAAATTAGAAATACATATGCATGAACCCAAATGCCCATGTTGAGATGATTACAATGTAATAAGTGATCCATCTGGCTTCTCACACTAGCACTCAAGACCTTGATAAACTTGCCCTGTTACAATCTCTGTTCCTAAACTTTTATTTGAGAAATCTTACTTGTTAACATACCCAGAGAAGGTCCATTAACCAAGTTTAGACAAGTAAATATAAAATCAGAATGAAAATATAAAATGAAAAGTATTAGAATGCTAATAATCAAAGCATATTCCTTCCCTAAAGCAACACCAACATTGGATAAGGAAAAAAAAAGATTTTATAATCATACAATTAAGACAAGTGCAGACAGGCAAAATAACTATTTAAGAGTACCTTATGGTTTTTACTTTGTAATGGATGCAAAAGGTGTTAAACAGCACTCATTTCACCCATATCATGATAGGAATGTTTTGCCAAAAGAATTATAAAATTAATCACTGACTTCAACTCCCTGATTCTACGTAAGTACCTGATCTTTAGGTAACTGCACACTTCTCTCTGAGTTATTTTTTGTGCATCAATTTAGCAACCAAATAATGACAATAATATCTGTCCATTTTATTTGTGGGAAGGTCAATGCACATCATGGAGCATGACTCTAAGTTCTTCCTAGGACTCTGCTAAGGAAACAGTAACCAAGATATAGTTACAAATAGGGATGAATGAGGAAAAGGGGAGAGGGTAGAAGAGTAGTTCAATTTAAAGTACAATGAATCACTATCATGGTCTACGTCAGAAACCTAAGTGATAGGGAGGAACTGGGGGAAAAAATCCTTCAGTCCTGGGCCATTCAAAAAATAGAAATAGAAATATGTTACGTTATGACATTTCCATGGAATAGTTTTGTTTGTTGTTATTCTCTTCCATTAATTCTAACCGCTATTTACTTTTTACTTAATTTTACCATCAGTAATAATAAAATCAAAAGTAACTTACTAAGTCAAATACCATTTATCTAATACTTGAAAACATAAATCAAGGAAAGCAGGGGAGGAAATACGCAAAGAAATGCACAAGGAAATAGTTATCAAAAAGGGTAAAGGTAAGTCACCTGAGTGCCTCTTACATCATGGTAAAAGCAAAGTGAATATACACAGCTGACATTCCAAATCTGTTTATACTAGATAAGTTCTTTCTTCCCCCCATTTGCATTAAAAACTTATGTCCATGCATTACTCGAGGTTTTCATTTAACTTATAGAGTATTGAAGTTGTTTACATCCATAAATAAATAAATGGATCTTGTGTCACCATGCACCCCTGTAGTGATACACGTGATCAAGGTGATGATACCAAGATCTTTGAGATGCACCCTCCCCCTGCCATCCTCACTGGGTTTTATTCCCTCTTTTCTCCCAACTATCCTTTGCGTATTGGCTATATAAGTCATCTTATCCCTCCTGCTCACCAAGATACTTGTGATAGCTCTGGATATTCATGCTACCTAACAAATCAGTTTCCCAGGTCTCCCATCACCTTAGGTACCCAGCTTAGGTAACTCCCTGAACCTTGCTTTAAAAATCCACCTAAATTTAGCTAAACACAGAGACCTCTGAAAAATCACACTTAGGAGAAAGATCAATAGCACAGATTATTTAATAGAATTCTTGAAGAAGTTCAAAAATGGATCAGGACTGAAGACTGTTTTAATTATTAACCATGTACACAAAGCAAGAGAAAAACAATATGAATCTTGAAAAATGGTATGTAGATAAATATGCAAACCAAAAAATCGCCCATTAAAATGGATTATTTCAAGAAAAATATGATTATGTGTAAAATTAGGGCTTAGAAAGAAAAAAAATTTTAAAAATAAGTGAAATAGTATAATAGGACCCTAGCTTTATTCAACGTTACTTATCAAAGCCTCAAATTAATAAAATAATAGCAATGTGCTAAATGAAAGTCTCTTACAAATAGAAGATCTACACTCTTTTGAAAAAGAGCCTAAGATTGTATTTAAAGCAATGATCAGAAACAGAACTTTTAGTAGATCAAGGTAACATCCTCTATGTCATGTTTCTTTGCAGAACAATTAAGGATTCTGTTATTAACCATCTGCTAGATTGAGGCTTTTTATAAAATGAAATTGAAAAGAACAGGACATACCATCTCATGACTGTATTTGAGTCATCATATGCAGAATTTGTTTACATCAGAATGACAATTTTTTGCCATAGAGTCCTATTAAAAGCAGCTTTCAAAGGAGTTGATAAATTATATGATGTGCTCAGATAAGGCAACAGAGTCAACCAGAAAATCTCTAATTAGATAAGATTCTAATAGTTGTGAGGTTATGATAGTTGTGAATAAGATGGGTATTAATTAAAATGTCCAAAAAACTATAACTAAGACCTTATCTTTTACACAAGTACCTTATACAAGAGTTTTCCCTCTCTTTGATTCTCAACGAAATTGGAAAAAATTAAGGGTTAAGTATTTAAGCTTTGAAAACTAGGCTTATTCTGTCATAATTAGAAAATTCACTAGTTAGGAGAAGACTGTTCATTAGATTTCGGAAAGCAACCTATTTTTTTTTTCAATGACAACCTTTATGGAATTTTCTGTGAAAATTGTTCTTTGCTTTAATCAAAATATTTTTAACTAATAATACACTATATGCCTCAGGAGATAGAAGAAAAAAAGAAACTAATGGGAAAAGACATCCATCATTTGCATTTTATTAATAGAGTGTTCAGAGAAACATTTAAATATCCAGAAAAGGAAAAAAAAAAACCTTTAAACAAAACATAAAACCATATCTGGTCAAGTAACCAAAGTATTTTTTTAATCTTCTGTTTTCCTGCCCTCTGCACTTTGAAATCAGGGGCAGCTATATGTTACGTTTCACTCTATCCCATAGACCTTCATGATGGGTCTTCAGAACTCCAATTGTGGAGAGTTTATAAAGAGGCAAGGCACCTTCAAAATTATTTCTTTGATGATGTCTCTCTCAATTCTGAAGGTAAATGCCTGGAATAAAAATAGAATCTTAAATTCTAGTTTAATTGGTAGATGGCAGTTGAGGAAGAACACAGAATTTTTCATTTTTTATGCACAGTGTCTTTGTATGCTCACTCTCTATTCAGAAAACTTGGAATTATAAAATTTAAGATCCAGAAGATATCTTAGAGAATTTCCAGCCCACATTTCCATTACAAAGATTAAGTGTAGCAGAGCTCAGAAGAGTCTGACCCTGATTCCTACCCCCAAAACAAGATTCTGAGCAGCCCTGAAAAACTAGGAGACCCACAAATGCCATAGGTCTTTCTACGGGGCAATTAAGATTCATCAGAGAAGAAGCATTTACTCTTGTAGGGAAAAGGCAAATACCTTATAGCTGGCCGCCTTTACTCTGGAAAGCAGAAAGAGGGAAGGCTGAGGATCCCGCAGTCAACTTATTTCTATTTTCTTTTTCCTAAAAAAAAAAAAAATCATTTTTTGAGAGAGAGCGAGAAAACATAAGCAGGCACAGGAGCTGAGGGAGAGGGACAAGCAGACTCCCCACTGAGCAAGGAACCCAACATGGGGCTCCATCCCAGGACCCCAAGATCATGACTGAGCAGAAGTCAGACGCTTAACAGACTGAGACACCCAGGCGCTCCAACTTATTTCTCTTTTCACTGTTGGTTTCACTTCTGCCTTCTACTATTACAGCACTCCAGTCAGTTCTAAGTGTCAACTTGCTTATGTACTCCTCCCTTGCTGACCTAACTCCCTTGATCTGCAGCAGAACTTTCTTTGAGAATTACAGACCACAGCCCTAAGGAGTAAAGAGCCAAACTCTCCCGGAAGACAGGGTGTGCTACATGTGAAAACAGCTGCTTCAGACGCCAGCACATCTGTCCGGGTGAAGCCACATCCGACTCACTGCCTGAGCACCTGCTTCTCCTGCAAGTAGCGCCCCCGTCCCTTTCCCCCACGCTTTCCCTTTAAAACTCTCCAGCTTTGCCTGGGTGGGGAAGATGGTCTCTGAAACATCAGTCCAACCAGGGCTTCCCAGGTTGCCAGCTTCCTGAAGCAAGCCAACTTTCCTTTCCCACCATCACTCGGCTCTCAAATATTGATTTTCAAGCGGTGAGTAGCCGAACCTGAGTTTGGAACCACTTCTCTGTCTGGTAACACTACCATGTCTGGTGCCCATAAGCTGAGAATATCTCCGCTCCAATTTCTCCAAAGAATAAAGCTCCTCTCACCTCCTTGGGCGTGGGGGCGGGTAGTTGCTTGGCTGCATGGAAACGGGAGAGCTCTGGAAATCCTAGGTTTCTATTGACAAACATCCAAGTAGCCACCTGTCTTCAGTGCTCTTCCTCTCTTGTGCCTTCTGCACTACTTGCTACCTCTAAGCACAGAATCTTTTAGGAACTCTGCAGGAACATTTTTCCCCACCTGTAGGGTCCATGTGTCCAACCTCCGACACAGACAACACATATGTTTTTACTTCGTTGGAATACAACTCCTCTAACCTTTCGGAAAATATTGAGATTTAAACTCCTTTGCAGTGGGGCGCCTGGCTGGCTCAGTGCGTTAAGCATCTGACTTCGGCTCAAGTCACGATCTTGGGGTCCTGGGATCGAGCACTGCATTGGGCTCCCTGCTCAGCTGGAAGTCTGCTTCTCCCTCTGCCTCTACCCCCTCCCCCTTGGTGCTCTCTCTCACTCTTAAATAAAATCTTTTAAAAAATAAACTCCTTTGCTGTCTTTCCTGTTATTTTTAACTGTTGCTTAATACTGTTCTTATTTCCTTATCATTTTCACTGTAATGAGGTTTTTATAATGGGACAAAACATATTCATATAAATTACCAAATTTAATATTTTCCTCTTCAATAAATGCGTATTTTTAAAAGCACAGGAGTATAATTATATATGGGCTATGATACAAGTTCTATGAAAATTTTGCCTGTTCTGGCCTCCACTGCTTCCTCATCATCTAGAACACGGCTTAATCAATAATTACTTTTGCATGAATGCACATGCACATGTATTTACAAAACATAATTTCTTTGTGAAGTATTTTCACATGGCTATTCTAGATCATGTTTCTATCAATGTTTAAGTTGCCATTAATACATATGTTCATGGTATTCCATTGCACAGGATTTCTGTAAATACAGACTCACACATTATTGCTAAAAGCAAACCTATACTCCATAGAATCAGAATTAGAAATAACTGAGAAACTGTGTAACTGTATGTGTGTATATGCATATAGATAGATACAGCTATGTAGTTATAGCCCCTGAGTTAAGTTAACAACAGCTTCTTCTTCTGTTTATCCTTAGCAGTTTAGCTCAAGCATCTCTGAGCCATCTATAAAATCAGTCCCAGAGACAGGAAATTTGGGCAATGCTTGTGGCTTGACATAAAAAGTGGACCTTATCTGGAGTCATACAGTACGTCATTACTCTGTAGCAGATAACCACCACATGTAATTTAGAAAGGTCCTTCATACACTTTGACTGCATGCACTCTGGTCAATTACATAAAATATGCCTAAGGTCAAGTTCAACAGGAAAAATTAGAAAGTATGCCTCTTTTCCTCCTTTGAGTAACTCTGTATTTATTTTCATTTTCAAATTTGTGAGTTACTGGAGATACACAGTCTAGTCCAAACTGAAGATGTATTCTCCCTTCTTGGTATTCTCTTCATCTAATTCATAACTTTCTTTCTCTTTTCTCCTATTCTTGTTCTGCCTTCTAGATTCCTTCCTACCCTGGCTTTTCAAATTCTTCTTCCTTTTTCTTTCCCTTCTGTGCTTTTTCTATGTCCTCTTCCATTATTTTGCAGTGGTGTAAGTCTTTTGAGAAAAACAGATTAAATAGGCAAGCTTGAGATTCATGCTCCAAAAATTACATCCCTTTTCTGTCTTGTACATGCCTGATTTACTGAAGGCTTATTACTTTGAGTTGAAAAGTGCCACTATTCAAATCAAGTCTGGGTAATCTGAGAAGAAGGACCCTGAGAGAGTGGGGGTGGGGGTGGGCAGGCATTTAGGGAGGTAGAATTGTGTTGGGAATTGAGAGAAATCTATAACAGAATATATGCGATTGATCTTAATGCCATTCATATTGTACTATACAGTTATCTACCATGAGGCACAAACAATTAAATGGAAAACCTCATCTGTTCCCTTTCACTCTCCACATATCCTCACACATACACATTTTCTGTTTTTCCGTGTCTCTACTTGAGTGTGTAGCAGAGTGGTGAAAATCATGGATTGTTTAGTCATAAAGATACAATTTGGATCTTTACTCTGCTATTGATTATTCAATTGAAATTTGAACAAGTTACTAATTACTCTAAGCCTTAGAACTCCTTTATACAATGAGGATGCAAATACTTAATTCTCAGGTTGTTTTCACAGTATGTGAATAATATTGTATATCTAGTTGTTGATTTGGCATAGAGCCTTGCAAACACTCCATGGTGGTGAAAACTAGCTATTCACCAAAATCCATGTTCTCTCTTCCCTCAGACCAGAGCAAGACCACAATAGCTAACTGCCTTTGAAGATAAAAAAACCACGTGGTGGAACTATTGTGAGTAGACCATGAGCAAAAGTGCTATGCTCCATTCTGGCCAATAAACATCTTGCAGCATCATTCTCTCTGCTCTTTCTCCTTCAGCTGATGATGAAGCTTGACCTTGGAAGCTGTGTAAATTCTTCTCCTGCCCCTTTTAAATGTAGGTAAATTTTCTCCCAGGTTCTTTCCAGTTTTAGAACTCAGAAAATATCTTTCTTTTTTTTTAATTTAATTTATTTTATTTATTTGATGGAGAGAGAGACAGCCAGCAAGACAGGGAACACAGGCAGGGGGAGTGGGAGAGGAAGAAGCAGGCTCCCAGCGGAAGAGCCTGATGTGGGGCTCGATCCCAGGATCCTGGGATCATGCCCTGAGCCGAAGATGACGCTTAACAACTGAGCCACCCAGGCACCCCCAGAAAATATCTTTCTTAAAGACCTAAGAATCCTATCTTTGAAATATAATGATGGAAGGAGAGAACACCACTACAGATCAGTTACTTTGGGAGGTAGTTAGAAAGAGCTAGAATGTTCATGAGTTTAATGTACTCCTTGCTCCCTATATTCAGGTAATACAATAAAGAGGGGAACTCAGAAAAGAGTTCTTGGTTTGACAGCAGGGATGCAAGTGTGCAGAGTCCTGAACTTCAGGATCTTTAAACTTGAAAAGTAAATTGTAACCTAGGAATAGGAAATAAGACTGAGAGAGCATTTGAATAAAAAAATCCGTTTGATATTAAAGTTTATCAGAGGAATGCAGCACACATGAGGCATAACCTATTCGAACAGCCTCAACTACCATTTAGTTGAAAAAAAAAAAATAAGGAAGGGAGGAAAGGAGGGAGGGAGGGAGGAAATTGTCTATTGCGCCTAAGCCACTGTATATTCTTAAGAGTCCAGATACCAGAAATTCTACAGCAACACTGGGCAAATCATACCGGCATGTTGATAAGAACCACAGGAAACATTTTTCATATTCCTCAACCCAAAATGATAGCAGGGAAGAGTCCTGGGAGTTTCATCTTAATTCTTGGCCTAAGTCTGTGCTGTAGCCTTCAGTAATTCATTTAATTGTCTTTGTTTCAATTTCTGCACTTCTAATGAATATTGGAATTGATCATTTAAGCTCTTTTACATGATTTTTGTACTTCCAAACACAGTCTGATAATGACCACAAAAATATGACTAAATTTCTAGATAGGAACTCAGATCTTATGGTCAATTATTTTAATCCAGTTCACTTGAAATTTAAAGGACCTCTGCTCCCTGGCAAGCCACTTCTGCCAGGTGAAAAAGCATTTTGATTCACGACATGTTGAGCTCCTCATGGAGGTAAGGGGATAAGAAATACACAGATATGCAAGCTTGAAGCAGGCATATTCTATACTATTAAGAAACCTTTAGAACATTTTTAAAGATGAATTGTGTAGCAAAATATTTTCCTTTGTAGAAGAAACCAGTAGGAACAAACAATATTTCTTTGTTCATTATAGCATATTTGTATACAGATCTTTGCAATTGATTAGAGCAGTGCTAAATTTCAAAGAACAGCAATCTAGTTTTTATATAGTTGAGTGGCCTAGATATTAATAAGGATATACATACTAATGATGATGAACCAGCTGTCCGTGGAAAAGCTGATTTAGAGCATATCCCGTTTTATCATTCTGACAGCTCGCATGGGAAAACATACCATATTCATTCCCCTTCCTTGTGCTAGAGTCAAATTAGAATTTCATTTAAAGATAAGGAGCCAATATCATACCATTTTACATTCTCATCTTTATGACCTACTTATTTTTCATACTTGCTGTTAAGAGATGGGCATTCTTCAATGTCAGATGGGAGTGGTTTTATTTCTCTATTTTCTGTTTTAGTGATCTTTTGAAAGAAATATCTCTTCCCTCTATTTCAGACACACTTCAAGGTTTCAGATCATATTGATTCTATTTTTTAAACTTTTTTTTTTGATTGGGGGACTTCTTTTGGTATTTTCTTATTTCTTATTTAATATGACTTCATGATATTTAATCCCTTATTTAATAGTGTGTCATTAATTTCTAATTAGTGGTAGACAATTTCTAATTTGAATTAGATAACAGTACTATATGCCTCTGTAATATTTTAAATGACTATAATAACAATTTGATCAGAAGAACTAATTATTAATCCAACTTTTTAATGTCTTCTTGGATGACAATTAAAGGGGATGGAAATGAACAAACTGCATCAGGGCAGAGAGATCAGAGAAAAAGAGAAACTGAGTTAAGATTTCATACATCAGTTTTTCTTGGAAAATGAGCTTGTATTCCTTCCTTAATGAACCCAACCTGTCCTACAAAGCGTCTATGAATCCACAGTACTAATGCCAAGCGGGACAGATATAAGGTTAACTGGAGCAAAACTCAAAACCAGAGAAGTAATGGAACATATGTGGTCCCCTAAGTTCCCATTATCTTACAGCTTAGGCAGGGCACAGATGGTCTGAAATCATCACGGCCAACAATCCTGTAGAGAGAGGTCCCAAACTTGTAATGGCCTATGTATTTACTGGAACAGATGTGGGGGTAGGGAGGGTAAGGTGGGAGACAGGAAACATTTCTACTACAAAGTAACAACAGGAAATGGCCTTATTTAAAAGGACAAGTCATGGAACCCAACAGCTGGAATTAGCCTAGGTTTTTTTTTGTTGAGCTAACCCCGGCAGGGCCAGCTCTTGGCTAACCTAGCAAAGGAGGAGGAAACAGCCTTTAGGGCTATCCAAATTGGTCATCTCAGATCCTTATAAAAATATTCCTACCTTGGGGCGCCTGGGTGGCACAGCAGTTAAGCGTCTGCCTTCGGCTCAGGGCGTGATCCTGGCATTATGGGATTGAGCCCCACATCAGGCTCCTCTGCTGTGGGTCTGCTTCTTCCTCTCCCACTCCCCCTGCTTGTGTTCCCTCTCTTGCTGGCTGTCTCTATCTCTGTCAAATAAATAAATAAAATATTAAAAAAAAACATTCCTACCTTGTCTCCTACTTCTCAGGGCCCTATTGTCTGCTAAAGAAGTCACAAGTCAATGATTGCTGTTGCATTAAAACACTGTGAGGTTGTTACTTTACGCAGGTAATGTAATAATTACAGTCATAATCATCATCATAATGCTCATAATAAAATAACCAGTGTTTATCGAATCTTTACTATGGTCCAAGCACTATGCTAAGCACTTTATAGGCATGAAGTCATCCAATTTAATCCTTGTAAGAATCCCATGAGATAAATATTATTATTAGCCACAAACTATTTAGGTATTAAAAGGGTGCATTAGTAAATTATGCCTTCACCAAAATAACTGAATTTAAGATGCAGAATTTAAACACTATCACATTCTGAATGGGAAAGCCATTTGAGTGGGAAATACACCTTCTAGTTTTACCCAGCTCATAACAAATTCTGATTGCTTTTTACTCCTTTGAAGAGGCACAGATCAGCTGGCTTACAAGAAATACCCTAAACTCTCTGGAAATAAAGGTGTGAAGAACAAATTTCTGTTCCCTGGATATTAAACAGATATGGCCTCCCTCATAAATTAACCAGAGCCAATTTACGCAGATACCCGCTATAGGAAAAGCACAAAACAATATAAAGTAAGCGTTCTCTTCTTCAATTTCTAGCAGGTCTGTCTTCTGAAAATACATAATTCATGCAGCTATCAGGTCACTTTCTTGTCAGCATCACAAAGGAAAGTGGGGAGGAAGGGCCATTTTCATACTAATCAGAGAATATTTACATTACAGCCAACTGCTCTTCCTTCAACGTGCATGCGGGCTCCCTGAGAAGCCTCAATGTCTTATGAGTTATTAAAGCATCAAGACTAAATTGGAGCGTTGGCATTTTTAAAAGTAGACTATAAAAAATTACCATTCGATTCCCTTTAACCTTTTCTCCCTACCATTAGTTTCCCGTTTAACAACCTGAGGTCTCCCTAATAGGGCTTTCATTCCTCTACTTTCTGCCACTTCTGCAGTAACCACTTTGGAATCTTGAAGCCTAGACCAGTCACCCTTATTTGCCCTTCTTTTATCCAGAAACAGATCGCTATTAATCCCCATCTATTTTTAAAAGGAGTTCACCTAGATGTTTCAGATGGAAGAAAAGAATACTAAACACTCTAATTGCCCTAAAAGTGCTGTTTCCACTGGCAGTTTTCACCTTAGAAGTGCAGGAAACACCTCAAAGCCCTGCACTGAGATAGGTCCGGCCTTGGGAATGACTGCTGG
Organism: Ailuropoda melanoleuca; assembly: GCF_002007445.2. Lineage (NCBI taxonomy): Eukaryota > Metazoa > Chordata > Mammalia > Carnivora > Ursidae > Ailuropoda > Ailuropoda melanoleuca. The sequence goes on from NC_048225.1 coordinate 107,816,438, forward strand.
GCCAGTGCTTTGGGTTTTGTAGGTACACACACAGTAAGGCCCCGCACAGCAGTACCAACATGAGAGAACAGGAGAAACCCTGATACTTTATTCTCTTAAGTCCCCAGTTCAAAGAAATAAAATCAGTGATTCAGACCTATTCAAGTTTCTACAGCATCTCTTTTTTTTTTTTTTTTTTGGACACTATGAGGTGTTTCTTTTGCAGCCTAATTTCATTTATTCTGTGTGCTTCGGGGAACAGGACTCCTCCCAATTGCTTTGGAAAACGATTCCATAGTTTAATAGATGTCACTGCCACAGAAGAACTTTCATGATGTTGTGACTAAATTTTTCTTTTCTTAATTGCATACCATTATTCCTAATTATGTTTACTGGTATGGTGCTAAGTAATTATGCTCCCTTCTTCCTGTTAACACCCTTCAGATATTAGAAGCAGTTATGTCCCTCATTAATTTTAGCTGAGAGGGCTATGTATATTTAATTTGGTATTATTTCCCAGATTTGTGTCAAATTTTCCTCCTCTTCCAAGATGTTTTGCTCCCCTACACACAAAGTGCTTCTCTGTGTTTTAGAGTATGTAATTTTCATACCTCTGATCTCTGTGGCCCCCAATCTTAACGGAGATTGATGTTTCACTTTTCACTTTGTTACCTAATCTTTAGCAAAAATCCTATCTTCAACTCCACAGTCTTTCTATAATTTATCCTTGCTTCCACTCACCTCCAACTGGGTTAACAACCTGTCTGTCTGTTTGGGCTGCTGTAACAAATGCCATAGACTGGGGGGCTCATAAACAACAAAAATTCATTTCTTATACTTCTGGAGGCTGGAAGTCCAAGATGAAGGCATCTAGCAGATCTGGGGCCTGGTTGAGAGACCGCTTCCTGGTTCATGGTCTCCTCATGGTGTCCTCACATGGCAGACAAGCTAAAAAGCTATCAGGGGTCTCTTATATAAGGGTACTAATCTAATTCAAGACCTAATCACCTCCTGAAGATCCCACCTCTTACTACCATCATACTGAGGATTTAGTTTCAACATATACATTTTGGGGAGACACAAATATTCAGTCTATAGCACAACCCTTTCAGAAACTTGTCCTCTGAAACTCTCCACCTCTCTCTCCACGTGCATATTGTTATGTTCTGGGTCCTCTCAGCTCTGCGATCTTCAGTCCCAAACTGCAAGTGAGGCTTCTCCTCTGGTAGGGCTTCTGACTACCTTTATGCTTCTCATCTTTTGCCTCCAGCTCTGAAGCTTCTCTGTTGGTGCCTAAGAGACCACAGGAATCCCAGGACTCACATATGAGGTGCAAATGGAAGGGGTAAGTGAGTTCGTGCTCCACAGGGCAAAACCTAGACCAGTGGGGCAGGAGCTGGTAAATAAATCCTCCCTTCCTTGCTCCCCACCAGCCCCCCACCTCCTGGACTGAAAAGGAGGTTGTCTCACTTAGTGTAGCGAAGTGGACATCACAGTCTTTTTTCTGTTTTCTAACCTAATCATGGAAATGGCATCCATCACTGCTGATAGAAGTAATTTAAGGGGAGGGGATTACACAAAGTCACGGATGCCTAGGCAGGCAGACACCTTCTGGACCACCTTAAAAGCTTTCCTACCATGCATTTCAATCTAGTAAACAAGACATACAGCAAACTACAAAATGAAAAAAGAAAGATATGATATAGTTCTAAGGTATAAATTATTAATCATAGGTTATAATGTATAACATGACTACCAATTTACAGTCAGTTTTTCTAAGTCCATAGCTCCTTCTCTTCCTACCAAACCACATCACATTTCTAGAGGCAGAGCATTTTTACTGACTTGTGAGAGAAGGTTAGGTAGGAATGCAGAAGTCCTTGGTAGCAGGTTGGAACGTTTGGATTTGATTCAATTTAGACATTTGGCAGTCTCTGAACTCTTTACTCAAAACTGGTATATTCTCAAGAGATCTATATGGCAAACTGCTTACAAAAATGTCCCCAATTCTCCACCCCTTTGCTATAACTATACTCTTTACAATGCGACTTGAATATGGGCAAGCCTTTTGACTTGTTGTAGCCAGTAAAAAGCAAAGGAAGTGACAGCTTGCTTGTGCTTGACCTAAAGCAGATTTCCAGACTTCCACTGTCTCTCTTGAACCCTGAAACCCCCATGAGAATAAAGCCAAGTTTGCCTACTGAGGAATGGGAGGCCACACTGAGCAGAGCCAAGTCAGTCCAGTTGTCCACATGATAGAGCCCAATAAAGATCAACAGAGCTACCTAGCTGACCTAAACTGATCAAAGACTCAAGAGTGAGTCACTTTAGACCAGTCCTGGTCGCCAGAGCAACCTCGCCAACTGGTGGACTCATGACAAAAAGTGGTTGTTATTTTAAGTCACTCATTTTTGGGGTGATTTATTCTGTAGTACTATTTAAATGACAATCAGGAGGGTCACCATAAAGAAGGTCAATTTAGAAAGGCACAAGTGAATTCAAGCCATACTAGAAAACTAGCAGTGTGAGTGGGAAGTAATGAGGCCCTCAGCTATAGAGCAGGAGCAGTTAGGAGGGATCCAACATTTAAGAGGCCAGGTTTCAATAATTGTCTCTGAAAATAAGTTCAGATGCCACAGAGTATACTGGGGACCAGAGCCTTAAAATTGAACAGAAATTTTTCCTGAAGATAATTCACAGAGATTATCTTACTCCTTGTTTTACTTTATACTTTGGAATAGATAATTATAAATACCACAAACAATCGTATTTTAGAGAAGACACAGAAGCAATTTTAAAGTAAAATCACAAAGTAGATGCATTTCTCACATTATCTGTAGGGAGCCTCTCTGATACATTAAAAGGACAACCTCACTAGGTATGTGACTGGTTTGCCGTGTTTTCAAGCAGTAAGGCTTGTAATGGAAAGAGGATACCACCCAACATGCATTTGAAAACCAGGAGGATCCTAGGATGGGGTCAAACATAGAAGGAACCAGAAGAATCATTTCACCTGATAGGTTTTGTTGAACGGATTCCCTAGGTGATATCCTTCAGTGAAGGTAAGAACCTCCATTGGCTACCTCGTCTGATTCTGGCTCGAAATGTTAGTTCTTCCTTATATTTAACCTCAATGCATTACCCCATAGCTCCTGTTCATGGACGATTGCTCTGCCCTCCACAGCAGCAGCACAATGAATGTAACCCCTCTTCTCTGTACCATTTGCTTCAAATATCTGAAGGCAGTTAGTGCAGGCCTCCAAATCCCACTCCTTTTAAACAACCTCCCACCCTTCCTTCCCTCCCACTTGACCAGTTTTAAGTCTTCTCAGTATTCTAGTGGATTTCCCTTAAGTAAATTTAAATTAAAAGAAAAATAAAAAAACCAAATTAAAACAAAACGAAGGAAAATAAAAATGTTTAATGCAGTATATAAAACTCAAGACAGTAGTCCAGTCCCTACTGAACTTGAGTAACTAAGACGCCATGTCTTTTTCCTAGATAGTTCCATCCTACCCTCCATTCTCTTGTCCTTGAACCTTGGTGCAACTTGTACTAGGGAACTAGATGCATTGAGAGAGTGTGTGTCAAAGACAGAGAGAGAGAGAGAGGGAGGGAGGGAGAGAGAGAGAGAGAGAGAGAGAGTCCCACAATAAATGTACTATGTCTGTGCATACATATACACCTATATACATACATATAATTTCTTTCTGTAAAATTGGACAAGTGCCAACTGTTGGATCCCTATTTCCAACCTTTCCTTGCTTCTAGGTAATCACAAACTTTCTTTCAGGATGGGCAAGTCACTGAATAAATGGTAATGAGTACCAAGACTATAAAGGAAACTTACATAAAGTCTCCACAATCCTCCATCCAGGCTGGCGCTGAGTCATCAGTAAGTACTTTGGGTACAATTTACCAGCTATTATGAAACCGCCTAATCGTGCTGTTATTGTCCCCATTTCTGTCAATCTCCTACTCAGTGAGGTTAAGCTAGCACTGACATGTACCTTGCCTGCAACACTTCTGTGACTCTCGTCCAAAATGAAAACACATCAGAATGACAGGTCTTGATCATGTTCTTCATCCATACTATAAAAACGTAAAACTCTACTTGCTGTTAAAACAACTGTGCAACTTTGAATAGAATCTTTATTTTCTAATCACTGAGACTTTTGCATTTTCTCTTGTATCTTTTTTTGCTTACGTATTTTTTCAAGTAGATTTTCATTACACTACTAATCGTATGACCTCATAACTATCACCTTACCTCTTTACCTCGTTGTGGGACCCAACTACACTGAGAAACTTCACTACTATTAATGTTCCAACCCTGTGTTCATTGATGTTATTTTCTTCAAAAATCATGCCATTTGTAGACAGGATAGATTCAAGCAGAAAGAGCTCAATGAGGGGCTAGATTGATCAGACACAATCCTTAAGTAAAATAAAAAAGCAAGGATAGGGGGGAGTGAAAAATGATCAGAATGACTTTGACTAAGTTTTAATAAAATAGAAATCAACTAAAATCAATAGATATTTACTGAATGGCCTACATTTTCAGGCTGTGAGCTAGGAACTATAGAAAATATAAACTATATATATGCTGCCTTGTGAGAAAAGAAAACACATAACCATGTGAAGAAAAAAAAAAGAAAACCCAAAATATTTAAATAACAGCACCAGACAGTTATAAAAGAGATGTCACAAGGCAGAACATGATTCATTGCCAGATGAATTATTCAGACAATAAATTCTACAAGAGTTCAGAAGAGGGAGGGATCACTTCAGGCTGGGGTGGTCAGGTCCATGAAGATAGATGCGAGCGAGGGCTGAAGCCAGATAAATGGACAAACTTCAGATGGGGAGAGGGCAGTGGGGAGGGTGCTGTGGGAATTGGGCATAGCTTCAGTAAAAGGCTTTGCTGGAATGAATGGAGTGTTAGTCAAACTTTTTTGGAAAGGTTTTTAGAAACTGTCAGAAAGAAAGAGGAGTAGTCAGTAAGTTCTTGGAGGAGATGGTGACATATTTTTGGAAAGAAGATTGAGAAAGCTATTTGGAGAGAGGTGATGATTTGTGAAAGGGCTTCGGATGGGAAGAGGCTGGGAACATGAGCTGTAGCAAGGAGGTAACCTTGTCAGCAGTGCAGTGTGGAGGAGAAAATGAGAGAATGGAAGATAAAAGAGAGGCAGAAAATCTGGGCTGCCACTAAAAAATGGCCAAAAGTTCTTCTCTGCCTCATCCTTTATTCGCTCAATAAATATTAAATGGGAATTGCTTAATTCCTTACTCATTCTGTTATTTATAGACACGTGAGACTATTGCTCGTGTGTCTGATATTAGGGATGCCCCACCCGTGGAACCAGTTAGTGAAAAATCTGTGAGCCCAGGGCCAGCAAGAGCTCCTCTTCCCTAGACCTTGCAGGAGGCAGATGGAAGTCAGATAAGGATTTAAAATCAGTGACTCAGAGCGGCAAGGGCCAGAACAAAACATGGAACCTAAAGCGAAGAGCAAAGCTAAAGTCAGTAGAGCTGGAAAAACCATTTAACAACAAAGCATGTAAGTGTTCCAAAGACAAATCTGAAATAGGTACTGTGATCCACAGATGGCTTTTGTGTTGCCACAGTGCTATAAAGCACCATGAATGAACAGGAGGACAGTGCCTAGCACGGCAATCTAATTTTCTGGCATTTGAGTCCAGATGATACTATACTCAACCACAGAATACCCACAGCTCCCCTCTATGATCTCTGCAAACCTCTTGCCCTGGCCCTCGTACTTTCACTGTCGCTGCCTGAGGCCGTCCCCCGCATTCTCACCCCAGCATTTACTCTGAGACCAACATGTTGCCTCTTCCTCATTTCCCATGTGCTGCAAATCCTTTCAGACCTAATCCAACCTCCCTTCTGCTTTGCCCTTAAGTGAACTCTGCTTTCTCAAAGCTCCTTGCACAACTCGTGTCCACACCACAAATTTGGCACATATCCTAGGTTACTCTTATTAACCATTTAGTTGTATATAGATTGTTATTTAGATTTTGAACTTCTTACATACACAGTTTCATCTCTTTATACATCTTTACATAGCACCTAACAAAATGTCTTTTTTCGTACATATATACATACTATGCAAAGCATATAATTACGCTTTATATATACACATAAACATGGACACGCGCGCACAAACACCTATTACTTTTAACATGTAGTCACTGCAAATCTCTCTCGGAAATGTCCTGGGCACAATATGTTTTAAAGCAAATGTGTATATTCAAGATTTTTTCTTTCCCCTCAATTCAATAGTTCCATCATAAATAATTATTTATATAGTGACACAGGTAGTCCACAATTAAGTGTTCATGAAATTACTTCCTTTACCAAGTGTTTTCTGAAATGGCACTCCTGTTGGTCTTTCCCTAAGATACCCCACAAACACATTTTAGTTACAAGATTCCAGCTAAGAAAATAAGCAGGTTTTCAATCAAGATTCTTAGAAGAATGTCTCCCACTGTTGAATAAATTACTGGAGAGGACAATAACAATTAAATTCCCCACAGTATACAGAAGTTACTAGAAGAATGATTTCAAATTACTGGTAAAAGATTTTGTTCGAAAAGCTCCATAAACACAAAGCAGAGATGATCTAAATGCTGTATTTTTAATAATAAGGTCTATATTATTTATTTTTCATAATATATGCATATACACATTTTCCCAGTATGCTTATTATTCTAAACCAAGCAAAAAGAAACAAAAAAATTCAAACAAATGAAAGCCTTTGTGTTAAAGTAGATGGGACTCAAGGAGGCATAGGAATGTGCTGGCATATAGCAGGCTTGAGACCGTCCTATCATTTTGGATGTAGAACAGATGAAATACATTTGACCACAAGGCCAGGGAACTTGCCACCTATCTTTTGAATGAATATGTTTCTATATCTACAAAGCCACTAAAGAAAGCTGATTATTTAAATGATAGAACTAATGTAATCATTCTGTAAAAGTTATATCTAATTATCTAAATTATAACTGAACAGGTAAAATTAAAATCACTTTTTTTTTCAATATTAGAGAAAAACTGAATGTAGTACATGGAGAAATCCTAAGTGTGATAATACACAACAGTGCCTACTATAGAAAACTTATTTTACAATAATAAGCTTATGATAAGAATAACATTTTAAAATATTTATTAATTGCATTTTCAAGAATAAAAGATAAATTTTAATTACTAATCAGGCTACCTTTCATTATATATAGCATATAAAAGGTCATTACTACAACTGTTCAAAAATATAATTGTATAGAGATGTTAAACCAGACAAAGGAATGTAAATTCACAATCATAGATTTTCTAAAGGAAGAATGACTAGCCTGAAATCAATCTCAATCTTCCCTATTTGCAAAATTATGGTATATTTTTCTAAGAATCAAATGAAATAATTTAGAAAGACTGCTTTTATACATGTAATATATTTAATTTTATCACTGACAAGTTTAATATATTTCAGTCAGTTTGACAACATAATGACAGAGCAAAAGTGTCCTCCAACCGTGTTCCTTTCTTTCTCTCTCTCTCTCTCTTTCTCTCCCTCCCTCGAAACATTTTTTTTTTTCTTTCAGGGATCACTATCCTGGGCCCAGAGGACAAGACAGGTAATACACAGGCCCTGTTTCAAAGACCTCTCAAACTATTAGGCAAGGTAGAGACAGCAGCAAGTTACTCATGAGAACTTAGGCTTTCCTTCCTGGGAGTGGGGCACCGCCCTGTGAGCAACCTGCCTGGTTGTGAACTACATTTCCCAGCTGCCTGCATTCAGGTTTGGCCCTGTGCCTGGCAGGCACTAGGGTAAAATTTAAGGATGAACTTATTCTCAGGGTCTTGTTAATGCCAACCCTGCACTTACACAAACCTGAGAGTGAGTGCCACCTTAAACGTCCCACCTCAGGTGTCTCACCTGCCTCACTGTGATTAGTGCTCACCAACAGAATGTGAGCAGAAGTCATATAAGTTACTTTTGACTGGAGTCTTTAAAAAGTAGGGGTGCGTTGTCCACTGTCTATATAGTATGGTGTGCCTAACATTTAAGAAATTGACAAGCTGTTTTCCACAATGGCTGGACCGTTTTACATCCCCACCAGTAATATATATAATAAGTTCCAGTGTTTCCACATCTCTATCAACACTTGGTACAGTCTTTTTAATTTAATTTCTCCTTTTGAGTAGGTGCACTGTGGTATCTTACTGTGGCTTTAATTTGCAGTTCCCTAATGACTAATGATATTTACACTCCCTTCACGTGATTTTTCAAGGCCACTAATTAGGACCTCAACAGTGACTTTTGTTCTTAATTAGCTTGAAAATTATACTTGTTACTTCTAGAAAGACTTTCTGTGTGTTTTAATTCTTTTTTAAATTCTTCATGTTTAGGTTTGATTCCTCTATCCCTTCCGGTAGGACTGCTTTGCTAACGGTGTCCTCCATCTTGAATATTCCGTTCCTTTCTCTAATTACTGGACTCTTTCGGGTGTACTGTGATGTTATTTTGTCTGTTTATCAGTTTTCAGGTCCAGTTTTCAGAGCTCTCTAAGCAGCAGTAGTCTGGTGAGAAGGGTACCCTGTGGGCTCTCTGCCTCTGGGCAGCAAGTACAGGAGGAGGCAAAATGCCACTCTCCCAGTAAAGCACCAAGAGGAAACCTTTTTTGCTCCTGTGTCTGTTTAAATTTTCCTGAACTCTCTGAGAGTCAGCTCACCTCTTTAGTGCCTTTTCACGCTCTTCAGCAAGGGAGAGCAGACACACTGTCCTATTTATGCCATCTGTGACTCCACCTTTTCTTTCATAACTAATAGACCACATTTTTCGCTTCTCTTTATCTCTAGGTCATGATTTCCATGGCTTCTTCCATTTTGTCGTTAAAAATTAACCAGGTCTTTGTTTTGTTTTGTTTAGTTAATTTGCTATTTTTTGGCCTCGTTTTGTTTTAATTTTCATATGGCAGTTTTTTCAGTATTTTACTTTGTAAAAATTCTCAAACTGCATTTCTAAATTGTCTTACATTTGCTTCTCTTGAGTTGAGGAATAGAACATTTTCTTCTTGCAATTCTGTCAACTTTGAAAACATTATTCTGGTTTCCAGTGTTGCAGAAGAAAGGCCCACAGCTGGTATGATATTATTTTCTTTTTTAAAGATTTATTTATTTGACAAAGAGAGAGAGAGCACAAGCAATGGGAGCAGCAAAGGGAGAGGAAGAAGCAGACTCCCTGTTGAGCAGGAAGCCCTATGTGGGGCTCCATCCTGGGACCCTGGGATCATGACCTGAGCCAAAGGCAGATGCTTAACAGAATGAACCACCCAGGTGCCCTAGGATTCTATTTTTTATTGTAATATGTTCCCTTACTCTTACAATGTTCTTAGAATTCAGAAAATATACAAGAATTAGGTCTGTTTGTTCATTAATCCCTTTAAATCAACTAGTAAGAATTTTTATTCTGATAGGGTATCTCAAACATTTTCTCCTATAATTCTTTGATTAATGAACTCTTCCCAATCTTTTATTTTTATTTTTTTGCCCTATTAGTTTAACTTTCCATGGTATATGCTCCAGAATATATCTTTTCAATTAATAACAAAAGGTTTAAATATTATTTATGTATTTATTTTCATGTGAGAGCCAGGCGATATCCTGAAGGTAACTTTAGTTTCTTGCATCTTTTAAACTGAATTTACAGGTTCAGCTAATTATTCTCCCTTGTTCTTGATACTCTGTAATCTCTACCTGTGCTAGAAAGACCCTCTCTCATTGAATTTATTTTACTTTTTGTCCTAATTCCCTGTTTTTCCTTTATCCTTTATAAAACTAGTCTAAAGCCTTTTGTGCTTTTCCTTTTTATTGTGTCTTTATATAAAACACTATATTTTCATGTATATTGTTTTTGTATATATTGTTTTTGTATATATTTAAGTTGCATAAATGATACGTCTCAGACCTTTTTTCCAAAAACATTATTTTTAAGATATATCACTGTTGTCTTGTGTGCTTCTAGTTAACTGCTTCCAAAGTGTGCATCCACAACATTGTATTCATCACCACCACCGGAGACAGACACCAGGGCTGCCTACAGCTTCCTGCTGTGATCAAATTCCTCTCATGGATGACTTATATGAGAATCCCCCTTGACTATATACCCAGGCACCTGACTGTTGGTCACAGAGTATGCATGCACCTAATTTATTACACTCAGTTCTGGCAGGCAAATCTCCAGAAAGACTTTTCTAGTTTATATCCCCAATAGGATACGTCAGGATTGCTGCAATCCAACATCTCTTTCAACATTCAGTGTTGTTCTGCTTTATAGTGTTTGCCAATCTGATAGATGGAAAGTAATAGGCCACTCTTGTTTTAATTTGCAGTTTTTTTTTAAAGATTTTATTTATTTATTCAACAGAGATAGAGACAGCCAGTGAGAGAGGGAACACAAGCAGGGGGAGTGGGAGGAAGAAGCAGGCTCATAGCAGAAGAGCCTGATGTGGGGCTCAATCCCATAACGCCGGGATCACGCCCTGAGCCAAAGGCAGACGCCTAACCGCTGTGCCACCCAGGCGCCCCTAATTTGCAGTTTTTTAAATGAGTATGAATTTGAGCATCCTTTCACCACTGTTACTAACGTTAATTTGGTTTTCCACTCTGTGAACTGGCCCTTTGTATCATTTGTTAGTTCTCTATTGTTTCTTTTTTTCCGGTTGATATAAAATGTCAAAAAAATTACCTATGAAAAAAATACCTACATGAAATAAATGTACACCTAAAATGTATTTATATCCAAGATGAAAGATTTAAGAGAGCGTTGTACACCTCATGGCAACCCTCCTAAAGGCGGGAGATAGTGGGGAGGACATGGTATTTTGGAGGAAAAAAGCTTCATTTAAAATGTGAAACTGCAAGTCAGAAAGAAATACCAGTATTTAGGCATGTGAATATTAGTTCCAGTTTCTGCTTTCTGGATAAATGACCTCAGATCACCACAAAAATTATTTGCTAGAGGGAAAAAATCAAATTAAAAAAGGAAATTTGCATATAACACCTCAGGTTATGGCATGCAATATTTTACTGGTTATTTGTACCTTTTAGTTTTAAATTTCCTTTTAACCAAAAATCCAACAACTGAATTTTATCTGGCATGTTTGAACGTTATTGATAGTATCCTCTCCAAGAATAAAAAAAGTGAAATTTAACAGAATCACTGTCAACAAAACAAAGAGCTGCCCTTCTGAGTTCTTTCACTTTTTTGCACTTTCCCATTTCCTTTTGGTTTTATTTTGTGCCTCTTCTTTAGGAGAAATTACTTTTTAAAAGGCATCTGAAAGATCTTGCTGCTTCTTTTTAACTAGGGAGCTTTCTTCTAAATAAATATTCAAATATGATGAAAGAAGTATTTGGGCTAAATGTAACATACTGTATCTATTTAACACCTACAAATTGACACACACTTGGGACAGTCCCAAGTTTCAGGTCCAGGTTTCACTAAATATGGAGTATTTGCATGTTACTTAACTTCCCTAAGTCAGTTTCTTCATTTATGAAATTGGATTAAAAATAATACTTATCTCACTAGATTATTTTGGCATTAAGATGATTAATGCAAAGCGTACCTCATATTGCCTCCCTTCTCAAATTTTTGAATCCTCACTTTTCTCATTTTCAACTGGCCTCGTCTTCTACTGAAATTACAAATCAGGGACACCTGGGTGACTCAGGTGGTTAAGTGTCTGTCCTTGGCTCAGGTCATGATCCCAGGGTCTTAGGATCGAGTCCCACACCAGACTCTGCTCAGCAGAAAGTCTGCTTCTCCCCCTCCCTCTGCTGCTCCCCCTGCTTGTGCTCTCTCCCTCTCCCTTTGCCTGCCGCTCCCTCTGCTCCTCCCCACCCCCACCCCCTGCTCTCTTTCTGACAAGCAAATTTTAAAAAAGTCTTAAAAAAATTGCAAATCATCAGACACTAATGCAAAAAGATATGTACTTCCATGTTCATTGCACAATATTTATGATAGTCAAGACATGGTTATAACCTAAGTGTCCAGCAGTGGATTAATAAAATGGGGTATATATACACAATGAAATATTCATTCACTCATAAAGAAGGACATCCTGCCATTTTCAATAACACAGATGGACCTTGAAGGTACTATGCTAAGTCAAATAAATCAGACAGAAAAAGACAACCCATGCTATAATTTGCATCTTTTTTTCCCCTCTTTATGTCGTGGTTCTTTTCTTCATGCTGCCTCAAGGTTTTTGCCTTTCTTACAAGTTTGAATATTATATGTCTAAGGTGTATGTGTTGTTTGTTCATGTTTTTGTATGTATTCAGTTTGGTGTTTTTCTGAACTTCCTCGATTAGTTTTTGTGGCTATTAATAATCTTGGAAACTTACTTCTTCAAATATTACTCCTGCCCAGTTTACTTTCTTTTCTTTCTGGAAATATATATGTATATACATTAGGTTGTTTGATATTCTCCCTCAACTCTTGAATGATCTTTTTTTTTTTCCACTTTATACTTTGGTTCGGGTCATTTCTTTGGATTATTTTTAATTCACTGATTCTGTCCTGTGACTGTTGCAAGTCTACAAATAAGCCCTTCCAAGTCATGCTTCCTATTTGTTTCTTTATCTGTGTTACATCTAGGTCTAGTTCTGTAAATTATTTCATCTCTTAACAGTCTTTTCTCTTGATTTTTCATTTGCCTTACTTTCATAGTTGTTGAAAGCAAGACATTTTGTACAGGGAAGTAGAGACTAAGGTAATAAAATTTGAAATTCTTTATGCATAAACTGTAACCTGAAGAATATATTTAACTTTGTTGAGCTTCATTTTATCAGTCTATAAAATGGACACAATATTAACTATACCAAAATATTGTTTACATTAAAATTTTTAAAACTAGATACAGCAAAGCCCTTAAAATGGTACCTAATAAAAATTTGCAATAGATTTTACTGCCACTATTATTATTAGTTATTTTCATCATTACATGAAAGAGATTACTTGTCAGAGTACAGGTATCACGTGTATTACAAAATGAATATTTCCCATAAAGCATGAGAACCTACTTTTAAATTATTCATGACCATACCTGTCCTTCTAAATTTTTCCCTAGAAAACAATTCCATGTGTATTATCGAAGGCACATTGCATCAGGAGGAGATAAACAGGTAAAGAAGACTTAATTCAAGATTATTGCTTTAGGGGAGATACTGAACTCAACTCTGTTGAAATTAAAGGCAGGAATGTTTTTGAGTGTTGCATGAACTAGTGGAAAAGTACTGGAAAATATTAGTGGGGAAGTTGATCAATGTGACCAAGTCATGTGTGTTTGCTAGTTGGTGCTTATGACATTTAGACTCCTACCTTTTCACAGAGACTGGGAGATGGGGCCCTATCTTTCCTGATGATTACATTTCAAAAAGACGGCTCTCAGGTCTCTGTGAAAGACATCCCTAGGTTGTAGTACTTCGGCAAAGGGGCAAGGAAATCATTTATAATTGAAAGTTTCCTAAAGTAAATGCTCTAAGAAAAGGGAAGTCAAGGACCTGTAGTTAGGAAGAAACTTGCCCAAAGTTCAGTCAAGCTGAGGGGAACATTAAGGCCACCTTTATCAGTATTAAATCCAGGAATCTATCCCAAATACTCCATTATTCAAGATACTATGTTTTTGCTTAAGTTACCTTTAGGCTCCTGAGATAGGGGCCATAATAAATTTATTACTGTGTAATTAACCACCCCCAAACTCAGTACCTTAAAACAACAACCTATTCTCACTCATGAGATAGTTGATTTAGACTGGATTGAAGTTAAGTTTTCCTGAAAGTTGGGGCCAGGCTGAAGAGGCAGCAGCTGCCTAGAAGGTCTTCCACAAGTCACTGATGGAAGTACAAAGATTAGCTCATTGTGTTACAAGTTTCTGCTTATGCTAATGTCCCCCTAAATCCCCTTTAAACAAAGCAAGTAATGTGACTGATCTCAAAGTCAAGGATCCCAGGATCCCAAAAGTATACTCTGACCACAGAAGGGGTGTGAGGTACATATTTACTATAACTGCAATCGAAAGTAGCAAAAGAAAGTCCTGTTTCTTCATTATATCTCTGGCCAGATTCTTTCAGAATATATAGCAATGATGGTTTCCCATATTTTCATATTAACGGTTGGATCCATTTTTTTATCATTCCTAAATACTATTAATCTCTCAGTGTGTGACCAGGTACTGTTTTGGAGGCTGGGCATATAATGGTAAGCAAAACCAGACATGGCCTATGCCCTTACAATTTAGTGGATGCTAGAGACTGAATGCTTGTGTCCCCCAAAATTCATATACTGAAAATCTCCAACGTGAGGGTATTTGGAGATGGGGCCTTTGGTAAGTGATTAGGTCATGAAGGTGACCCTTTATTAATGCCCTTAAGACCTCAGAGAGATCCTTTTTGCCATCTACCATGTAAGGACACAGCAAAAAGACAGCTGTGGGTCCTCTCCAGGCACTGAATTTGTTGGAGCTTTGCTCTTGGATTTCTCAGCCTCTACAACTGTGAGAAATAAATTCTGTAGTTAATAAGCCACCCGGTCTATGGTATTTCTATTTTAACAGTCAAAACAGACTAAGATAGTGGACAAAACACAAAAAATATACAGAAATTCCTAAAATTATTTACCGTGATCAATGCCTTGACAGAGAAATCTCTGCTGCTATAAGAGTTTATAATCCAAGAATTTAGCCTAATCAGACATATAATGAATCTTTCCTAAGTGATAATCGAACTGAGATCTTAAGAAATTATAGGAGGACATAGCGTGAGTAGATCATTGCAAAGACATGGAAAAAAGTTAAGTGCTCTAGATAGAAGAAATAATAACATGCAATGGCCAAGCACTGTACTTTATAGGAATTTAAAGAAGTACAATGAAACTGGAGGAGAAAAGTGAGAGCAGGATTCTGGTTTAGACAAGCGCTGCCTAATTAAAATATCATGACAAAACTTTTTATAGTTTTAAATTTTCTAATAGCTACATTAAAAAGGTAAAAAAAGAATCAGTATAGTAAATTTTAATTATATTTAAACCAGTATTTCTAAAATATCATTTTAACATGTAATCAGTATAAAAATATTGATGGCGTGCTTAATAATGCTTTACTTCTTCATCCAAAGTCTTGAAAATTCAGTGTGTATTTTATATTAACAGTGTATTTCAATTTAGACTTGTTCTATTTCAAACAAACATGGCTAGTGGCCACCATATAAGACAGTGCAAGTCTAGACCATGAAGTAACTTCCAGGCAATTTTAAGGATAACCACCTATGTCTTGGTAACATTGGCATGACACTGAATATTTTAAGCATGGTATATGTGGAGTAAGGAGATGGTAGTAACATGATTAGATCTGAATTTTGAACAGATCAGTAGCTATGGTGAGGACAGAGAGAAGTTAACAGATTTGAGAGATACATAAGTGGTAAACATGAGCTATGAGGGATTAAACATTAGGATGTGGCACAGATAACCTTTAATTTCCTGAACTGTTTAGCAGAAATATATGCATACGTTCATGGGAAGAAGAAGGAAATAAGTTCAATTTCAGACATGCTGAGCTTTGATTACTTTTAAAACATTTAAAGAGATAAATAAACTTCATGACTAGCTATACCAGTTTGGGACTTAGAAGAGAACAGTGGGCTAGAGAAATGACTTATACAGTCTGTATAAGTCATTTCTCAATGACTGGCAAAGCCATGAGCATTCATAAAATAGCCCAAGGAAAAAAGTACAGAGTAAGAACAAATGACAAGTTGACTTTAAAAAGAGTTTAAGTGTTTTATATTGTTTTCTTGTCTTCAACTGCTTAACTAGAAGCATTCTCTTGAAGTAGCATTCTCATTAAATCTCCCAGGGTGGAAGCACATAATTCTGAGATGGAGGAAAGAATGAAGGACTCTGAGATGCCATTCTGTTCTCTTCCTTAATGGAGAAACACAGAACGTTTAGCATATGGCTGCACCCTCCACTTCCTTCAAGAGTGATTGCTTATAACTAGTCTCAAAATGTTCCCAAACAAATACAGAATAAATCTCTTAGCTAAGTGCTTTTTGCAGGGCAGGTTAGGTAGAATGAGAAATACAAAAGGATACAAAATAATGGAATTAAGAGGGAAAATGATAGTTTTTGTGAGCATTATTAATAGTAAAGTGTGAATAGCGTTATTTATGTTTTTATTTTTTGGCAAAGTACAATTGAAAGAACTTGGGCTGCTTAATTTCCATAAATTTCATCCAGTGTGATTCATTTCTTCTTTTAAAATTATAAACTCCAAAATGCCTTCAAAATGTGTATAAATCTAAATGAGATCACAAGGGGCAAGACTAATGACCAGACCCCCAGTTTCCCTTCCTGAAGTTACACCATAAAAGATTTCATCTTGCCAGAAGGATGATTTGGAGAAATACAGGCTGTGAGACTATGCCCTCCAAGCTCAATTTTGACATCTTCCCCAACCACCATTGTGGACCCTCTACTTTTATGTACAGAATTGTTTTCTGTTATCATTCAGATTGCTTCAGATAAAAAAAAAATAACATTTTACCTGACCTAAACCAGCTTATCAAAAAGGGAATATATTATTTCACTTAATTGAACACTCCAGCAACAGGAGTGGCTTTAAACACAGCTTGATCATTGGCTCAAAAAATGTCATCAGGATGTGATTTTTCTGTTTCTTACCATGGATGATCCATTTTCAGATCTGCCCTCTCTAAATGGGTGAGAGGTTACTGCAGAGCCTTTATATCTTCCCAGCTTCATTTCCACAGGAAGGAGTTAAGTCTTTTCCCAGAAACATAGTAAGATTTCTTGTCAGTGTGGAAAGTCCATTGGCATTTGAAATGTACAGAGGAATTGTTTAAACTCATTTTATTATCATTCTCTAACTCATAAAATCTTATCCTTATGCACTTAGCAATACTAGAAGCAGGGGAATGATTTTATGACCTGTGCTATAAACATATTAGCTCCTTATTAGAATACCTTCATTTGTTTCTTTAAAGATGGTATAAGCTAAAGGAAATCAACAAATTATTGTTATAACCCTATCACTGTGATGTGTGTGAAGTATGGTCAAAATTTAACCATAGCAGGGGTGTCTTGGTGGCTCAGTCAGTTAAGTGTCTACCTCTGGCTCAGGTCATGATCCCAGGGTACTAGGATAGAGCCCCACTCTGGGTTCCCTGCTCAGCTCCCTCTCCTTCTACCCCTCCCCCCGTTCATGCTCTCTCTCTCTCTCTCTCTCTCTCTCTCTCTCGCTAATATTTTTTTAATTTAATTACACCATTATTTGCATTTGCAAAGAAACTGTAGTGTCTGTCTTCCATAAGTGTTCATCTTTTTCTCACAACTCTCTACCAATAGAAAAGAAACTCAAGCTCCCCAATTAATATTATCCCAGCATCTTCACACTTAAATAGTCTATGCTGTGCGTGAGCCAATTCAAAGTTCAACCCTTTCTCAGTGCTATTTTAAATGTTTTGTTTAAAAAAATTTTTTTTAACTCTCCCTCATCTCCTTAGACATGGCATCTGAATGTAGGGGAAGAGGGTCACTACATAACCTCAAGCAGTGGGAAAGAGTAGGTTTTGAATTCTTGAGTGTTTTCTGGAATTTTAATGGCCTGTTGAAGACTGTCTTTGTCTAGTTCCAGAAATAGTACAGTTAAGGCATTATGGTCCTACAGTCCATGCCTTTTCAAATGTGAGTTAAGATCACTCCAATAGCACATAGCATTTGCTTCTAGTCACAAAGTCAAAAAAGGAAGGCAGCCTCCTTGTCCTGATTCCAGCCGCTGAAGCTGCTTAATGGCACATGGGGAAATTCTGCATCTCATGCCCAACACATGCTGTCACAGGAAAGCAGGAAAACCATCTCAGTCTTATCTACCTAGACAACACTCAAGTTAATAAAGGATACATATCCCCCAATATTCTATGTAGACAGCAGTCATAATCCCTTTTTTTCAGGTTTCCCTTCAAGTTACTAAAGATCCTCACTTCCCATCCCCCATTCAAAGAGCTTTGGCTTAGAGATGTGCCATATGCATCTCTTTGCCTACTTTGTTTCAAAACTGCTACTTTATCCCTTCCCTAAATCCACCTGGCCAGAGGGCAATGAGCTCTCCACATATTATTTCTCTCTCAAGAATTTCTATCATATCATATTTTCCTTTTTCCTAGGTCATGCTCAACATTAAGGGTGGAAAAGTCATCCTTTCCAAATGGAAAGAAACTTAATAATTATTCTATTTGACCTTCCTCTTAATGAATCAAAGGAAGAAGTCTTTTCTTTCCCCCAAGGCTGTGTGGCTATATTACAAGAGCATTTTCACAAAAATGACAATAATAGGTCAACAACTCCTTTGTTCTCCAGGTTAATAAAGATGATGTGTGTGTGTGTGTGTGTTATATATACATCGCACATATACATCATATATATCATAATGAAATATGTATTATGATTGATATATATGTGTGATATTACATTATACATTACATATATGATATTACCCATTTATTCGCACACATATACATACAGATATATATATACACACATATTCATTTAATACTCCTAACTACCTTTGAAATTACTTTTTAATTTTATACATAAGCAGCACAGGAAAACACAAGGAGTTTGAGAATCTTCCCCAAGTTCCCCCACATTGACGTGAAATTGGAATTCTAAAATTCAAAATTCAAAACCAAAGCTATTAGTTTCAAAGTAGACTCTCTCTGCTCTAAAATGCAGAATTTTCCAAAAAAAATGCACAATTTATACAATGACTTTTCCTCCCAACATCATGTGGAAGAATAGTTTTAAGACACCCTAGCTAGAAATGAGATTTGGCCCAAGTTACAGAGAATTGATTATGGTTAAACTTTGCAGACTCTTGTGGAGACTTCAGTGGGATGATGCCTCTGAAATGGGCCCCATGTCTTACACTCAGAGAGGCCTGGGAAGCCTTATGACCTGGCCTGCATAACTAAGGCACGTGCTTAGAATTGTACTCAGACTACCTCCCAGTTGAACCTTTCTCCCCCTAAAACCAGTGTTTTTCAAACTGATATAGTTCTCAAACAACATTCAGATTTTGTCATATATGTATTTGCATATATTGGTATTCAATTACTCTTTTTAGTTAAATAACATCTTTATATTTGAACAAATTAAGACAAATATTACAATCACAAAGGGAAAACAGGTAGTACTTACAAAAGATCACCATAAATATAAATACATAGAAAAGAAGTTATTAGATTAAAAAAGCATAAATTAAAAATAAAAATGAAACTAAAGTAATAAAGAGATATCTGTAAAAGCTTTTTTTCAATGAGAAGAATGCAGCTGTTTATAATCAGCAATACATTTTTGTTTGGCCTTTCTTAGTTTTATTAAAGATAGTCCTTAGTTTTATTAAAGTGGATAGTCCTGTATTACCAAGAATATATTATTTCAAAATTTTGATCCTAACCAGAAATCTAACATACAGAACTGCTGGATTTGAGCCACGAATCTGATTCTTCAGTAATCTTTTCTTGCACTCACAACACACCCACTTAACTAAAACCCTGAAGCCTTCACAACTCTGCCCTGGAGCCTGTTGGGTGTCTGAGTTCCTGGCTAAGGTGAAAATCTTTCTCCTCTAAGTGAGCACCCCTCTCACTGCCCAGGCCACACAAAGACACCACAAGATGCCGCCCGAGGAAGGCCTCTATTTGCCTGCCTCGCTGTGCTCCATCACTACACTCTGGAGTAGGTTTAGAGGATACAGTCTTTTTTTTTTTTAAAGATTTTATTCATTTATTTGACAGAGATAGAGACAGCCAGCGAGAGAGGGAACACAAGCAGGGGGAGTGGGAGAGGAAGAAGCAGGCTCACAGCAGAGGAGCCTGATGTGGGGCTCGATCCCATAACGCTGGGATCACGCCCTGAGCCGAAGGCAGACGCTTAACCGCTGTGCCACCCAGGCGCCCCTAGAGGATACAGTCTTAGCTAGACAAGAAACAGCATTAATTTGGGCCAGAGAATGGTATATGTAAATTAAAAAGCCCCACTCCCTTATTGTGATAATCATTTCACAATACATGCGTGTATCAAATCACCACTGTGTAATTTGAATGTATACAATGTTATATGTCAATTATATCTCAAAGCTGGAAAAAAAAAACAGATAGTATATTGGATATTTAATAAAATAGAATGAAAATGTTTGTCATAGTACCCAAAATTATTTTGTCTATGAGCAGTGCTGTGTTCATTCCAACTAAAACCTACTGATTGAGACTGTATGCTTATAGACAATTAATGTTTTCTTTTGGAGATGTAAGTACTTGTGTATAGAGGTTTCTATGTAGCGGCACTTGGGCACGTGGACCTGTGTGTCTGTATAACAAAACTGGTTCCACTTGAATTGGGAAGAATGTTTACTCTCTACTTCACAGTAGTGGCATCATAGGTGTTGAAGGGAACCAAACTTCATATATTTATTTATTTGAGAGAAAAGGGGAGAAAGACAGAGAGAGGGAGAGCATGAGAGCAGGGGAAGGGGCAGAGGGAGAGAGAATCCTCAAGCAAACTCCCTGCTGAGTGCAGAGCCCCATGTGGTGCTTGATCCCAGGATCCTGAGATGATGACCTGAACTGAAATCAAGAGTCAAGAGTCAGACACTTAACGTGAGTGAGCCACCCAAGAGCCCTGGGAACCAAACTTAGCATAACAAAGCCCATCCTGGAATGTTCTTTGGGTGATGGAATGCTACACTCCACTGGGGCTTGTCCTGCTGTGGCCAGGCTTTCCTCAAATAGTCTCCATGTCTTTTTACCCCACTCTCCACCCTATTACCATAGAGTAAGGTGAACTGAGCCATTCTGACCTTCGAGTACTTAATACCAGTGGCTGGGAAGAGGAAGTAAGGTGATCACAGCACAAAGGCCAAAGTTGAGGACAGAGTTTTTCTCCTGGATCAAGTGGAGGTGAAAACTTGAAGAAAAATGAGCCTTAACTAGCAGATGCCTGTGGAGGATACAACCTATGAATGGTTACCATGCTTTCCACCTAAACTACTCATATGTAATATACGCTCTAAAGAAATCACCCCCTTTTGAGTTGCATTTTTTAATTGTCCCCCAAGTCTTCAGCAAAACTGAATACACCTGAGATACTGCAAAGTATTAAGTATATCAAAATGAATGCGGTCTAGCCCACATTCAATCACCTGCCAGTGCCTTCAAAGAGGAACAAAGATTACAGTCCAGGAGTCACACAAGCCATGATGAGGAAAAGTGGAATGGGTGGAAAAGTGGAATGGGTGGAAAAGTGGAATGGGTGGAAAAGGGCTTGTGATATAAAATTGTTGTCATCCAGGGCTCAAATGCTGCACATGTTTGCCATCCACAAAGGATGAAAGGACCCAGAAGAGGAGGAGAGTTGCTGGAATGAAAAGAGGGATTCCATGGTAGTGCTGATAATCCACCCTCTAAATTAGAGAGCTATGTAGCTGCTTTGGTGATCATCTTTTCTGATCTCTGTTCTCCTCCAGGTCACATGTAAACTATACAGAATAATATGTAGTAGTAGCTATTACTCCCTTTGTCTAAGTTAAAAAAATTTTTTTTTAAGATTTTGTTTATTTATTTGAGAGAGAAAAAGAACATGCATGAGCAGGGGGAGTGGCAGCAGGGGAATGAGAGGGAAAGAATCCCAAGCAGACTCTGCGCTGAGCATGCAGCCCAACAGGGGGCTCGATCCCACAATCCTGAGATCATGACCTGAACCAAAACCAAGAGTAGAACACTTAATGGATGGAGCCACTCAAGCGCCGCTAAACTGATAAATTCTACTTGGCCCTTACATCTTTGTAAACAAGTAACAAATCTGTGTGGACTGCAGCAAAATATACTTGAGGCTAACTTCTATGAGGAGGTTCATAATTGAGAAAAGAAATCCCTCAAATGTATTCAAAATTAAGACATTTTAATGACTGACTGAATTCTTAGAAGTCAGAGAGATTCAAAATTGTGCATTATAGGAAAAGAGTAGAAGTGAACCGTTGGGGCACCTGGGTGGCGCAGTCGTTAAGCGCCTGCCTTTGGCTCAGGGCGTGATCGAGCCCCATATCAGGCTTCTCTGCTAGGAGCCTGCTTCTTCCTCTCCCACTCCCTCTGCTTGTGTTCCCTCTCTCACTGGCTGTCTCTCTCTGTCAAATAAACAAATAAAAAAATCTTTAAAAAAAAGTGAACTGTTGATGGATTTTTTAATAAACTTTTGATTCAGTATTTAGAATACATTTATTTTTATCAGACTTTACTGAGAAAGTAACCCAATATATCATTTTAATGAATTTGTGACTATAATTATAAATAGATGCTATTTACTAACTATAAATTTAATATATATGATGCTATATGAATGTAATATGGAAACTCAATTTTCAGTATAATTTTATTTGGTTAATACAGTAACAACTAAATTGCTGAGATATCAACAGAACAAACTGTTCCACTAGGCATTTTATTTTTCTTAGCTTTCAGCTGTTGGAATTTAAATGAGTAGCAAGTGAATTGTGAATAAATTTTTAATAAACTTTTCATTTAGAATTTTAAAAACTGAATTTACCTGAGAAAAATAACAGATTCGGTATAATGCAAAGACCTTTACAATCTCCCTCTTTTGTTAGCAGTATATAAAAATATGCATCAGGATATCTATCCAGACAAAAACAAGCCATGTTTCCCCTTGTGACCCACTCCTACCCACCCACAACCACAGGGTTGTCTGAGCAACATAACCTGATCAGCTCACCTTTCCTCCACCAACAAGACTTTTATGTTGTGAGGCATCAAAAAAATCTACTCTATGAGACCAAGAATGCAAGACTAAAGCAACTTAGAAACTGAATTTGGAAAGAACACAAGGCCACCTGAGGAGAGGGAACATACATGAAGTTTTTGTTGTTGTTGTTGTTGTTGTTTTCACTTCCGGCATGGTCCGGGAAAAAGCAGCAGCCACCAGGGTATCAGAGAAAGAAAAATGATTAATTGTTAACAAATACATAAAGGCTTTAAGCATAAGCTGGAGTGAGAGTTTGGAATTCTCAGGAACCTGGACAGAAGAGGTGTCCAAGGTCATTTGCCAGCTCTTTCCAAGAGCTTCACTAATGCTCATGAGGAATACAAGAAGCAGAAAAGAAGACATGAGAGTGCCTGCCTCCATCTTTCTATGATACAAAAAACACAAAAGTCCCAACATTCCGTTATTCCTTCTTTCACACCAAGCTGTAACAGCAAGCTACTAGGGGAAAGGCAGGAACACTCATGTGCCGTGGTCCCAAAGAATAATCTAATGCCTCTTATGGAGGAGTCAAATCAAAAGCTTCCTGATGGTGGGTGGGGCAGGCGGCAGATCCAAGCAAAGGACCACTGATGCTGGGCAAAGGGTAAAAATGAAATTTGTCTGCCATGTGGAAAATATATATACATATTTGCAAACACATCTGAGCAAAAAGATCTTGCTAAATATAAAAAGCTCTGACAATTCAATTCAATAATAATAAGACCATCAACCTAATTGAAATTAGTGGTCAAAAATATCCAACAGATACTTCATCAAAGAAGATACATGAGTGACAAATAGGCACATAAAGAGATGCTCATCATATGTCATTTAAAAAAATGCAGTAAGATACACTATAAGCCACCTAGAATATATTTTTTAAGTTAGCAATATCAATACAAGGATTTGAGCAAATGGAGATTCCATACTTTGCTGGTAGAAATTTAAAATGGCACAAACATTTGGAAAACTTTTGTAATTTCTTATAAAAACAGACACTTATAGAATGTGCAATTCCTTCCCAACATATTTACCTAAAAAATGAAAACTTATATCCACACAGAAAGACCTGAATAGCAATGTTTATAGCTAATTTACTCATAATTGCCCTAGACTGGAAATAATATGTATGTCTATCGACTGACCAACATATAAACGCACTGTAGTATATCAATACCATAATACCTATTCAGCAATAAAAAGGAATTACTGAATATATTCATATATGTTGATGAATCTCAAAAGCATTATGCTAAATGGAAAAAAAAACAAAGCAATACTTACTTTTAATTCCATTTATATGACACCATGAGAAAAGCAAAACTTACAGGGACACAAATCAGATCAGTAGGGGCTGGGAATATAGGAGTGCTTGGACCAAAAAAGGGACACAAGAGAATATGTTATGGTGGATGAGACACTCCATATTTGATTGCAGAGTTACATTACTCTATACGTTCATCAGATTTCATTGAACTGTACAGTTAAAAGGGTAAAAAATTTTGTTTTATGTAAAGTATATCTCAAGCATGAAATAAAAAATTAGAAAAGAAGTATATGGGACCAGAATACAGAATATCTGTCAGGCATCATGAACAGCACATACAAAAACCCAAAAGTGTGAAACAAAAGCACATTATGATGCTTCAACTCATCCAGTGTGGCTGGAAAATGCATCATGAAGGTGGTGAGAACAGTGAGGGAACTTGAAAATGTGAGCAGAATGCAAGTAATGGTGGCCCTCATATGCCACATTAAGAAACTTGGGGACTCCTGTATTTGACAATGGAGTCATAAGCAAATAAAAATTTGAAATAATCTAGGAGCGCCTGGGTGGCACAGCAGTTAAGCGTCTGCCTTCGGGACATGATCCCGGCGTTATGGGATCGAGCCCCACATCAGGCTCCTCTGCTATGAGCCTGCTTCTTCCTCTCCCACTCCCCCTGCTTGTGTTCCCTCTCTCACTGGCTGTCTCTATCTCTGTCAAATAAATAAATAAAATCTTTTTTTAAAATTTTGAAATAATCTAAATTTTAGAAAAGTGACTTAGCCTGAAGCATGGGAATAAATTTAGGAAAACAATACTAAGTCATGAGGACCAGTGTAATTAAGTGTTTGACTTCATCTTTGATGTTTGACTGCTGACAACCTGCAAGTCTCACCTTTCTCTCTTCCCCTTTCACATACATCTGAGCAAGCTGGTAAGAAAGTCCACGTCTATTCCCCTGATACCAGCAGAGGCATAAACCACACAAGCAAGCCTGTACTCCTGCGTGGAATCCTTGCCTTAGCCCTACCCACTAAGGACAATAAAATCAGATCTCCTATCCCTGCTCTCTGAAGCCAATTTTGTATCTACTTGGGAACCCACCCTGCTCTCCTTAGAAAGCCTCATTATGTGAGTTACCACCTTTTCATACCCTTTTGACACACATGTCGTAGTTCAGTCTCTATATTCGAAGCAAAATTTGAGTTGGGGTTTGATTCTACCCTTCACAAGGTGACCAAAAACTTGCTAAGAGACTGTTGTTGCATTCCAAGCAACTATAATGAAAGAGGATGGGCTAATTAGAGGACACAGTTCAGAGACGCTAAAGAAGCAAAATAGAGAAAACTTCATGAGATATGATAGAAAGAAACTTCCAAGAATGTCTTGGGCTGAGAACACCAAGTAGAATACGACTCTGTTTTCAGATACAATAACAAAGGAGGAGAAGCATGACCATATTTAATTAAGTTTAGGACATTTTGAGTTTAAGGAGCCTGTGGGATGACTACAGGGAAATATATAGGATGTAACTATATGTTATGGTCAGTAACTGGTAAGCCTGAATGCTGTAGTAGCTGGCCCACCTCTCAAAGCCCATCTTCACCCATTCTACTCTTAAGTCTTTCCAACACCTTGGCTTGCTTCAGACTCTTATGGCCCTTTCCCGCGTGATGCCCCAGAGAACACTCATCCTCATTCTCTAGTTTCTCATCTTCTGTATCTCAGCTTAAATATAATCTCCCAAGGAAATTTTCTTTTATAACCTCTGTTTTTCTCTCTCATCATCCTTTTCATTTCCTTTAAAATGTTTATCATAATTTCTAGTTGCTTTGTTTTACTTAAGTACCATAAGCTTCAGAATCATTGTCTAGTTTGGTTACTGTGGTATTCTCAGTGTGGACAGAATGCCTATGATTAACGTGTAGGCTTTTGATAAATATTTGTTGTTTGCATTAATACTAACCTTTGACATAGAGCCTAGCTGATACACGGAACGTAATAAATATTTTTTAATCATACTTTCTGTATCATGAGATAAAAATAAGACTAATTTGCTTCTTTTAGATTTGGGTCCATTTTGATATTCAAAAGTTTTATACATCGTAGCTATATGCAGAAACCCAACTATTTGGTTATCCTTTAATTAATTGTAAGCCTTGGTCTCATGGATATTTGTATGAATTCTTAAAAGAAATCAGTGTCAATTCTCTTTAAAATTTAAGTTCAAATCCTTGGGCTATAACTCTCAGCCCAGGGCTATATATAAACTTCTTGAAATCAGCCACTTGAAACATTCTGAGACAAAAACCGACTGGGGAAGAATAATTCACACTTCTAACCTAACAAAAAGATGAATCTGCTTTCCTAAAAGCAATCCCAGTTTGGCCATAAAATGGTCATTTTTGAGCGTGCCTTTATTTTTTCATGTCTAATATGTCAAAATATATTGCTTTTCAGATAGGAAAAATGCACTAATTATTTTGTGATGCCTCATAACATTTTATGCCACTTCCTTCCAGATACAAATCTAATTAGTACATATTCCTGAGCTCTAAAGTAAGAAACTTTATTAAACACTTTCAAACTTATTCCTGAGCTAGTAGAATAGTGAGCCAACTGAATTTCAAATGACATTAAAAATAATCGTAGCAAAAGGCTTGAGAAAAGGAGAAGACATAGTCAGCTTTAAATATGTATATTCTTACCACATGCTAATCACACTTGCAAAAGTTGTAGAATTGCTTATTTGGTATCATTATTTGTTTGAACTACTTACTACATTCTTGAAGGTAATTAGTCCTTAGTAAGAACAACTTCCACATATTCTAAGAACAGGTGGAATATGCCTTTATATCTAGAATTAAAATTTAAAGAGAAATATTTCCATAATAGCTAAGAAACAGAGATGTAGCATTATTACTCCATTCCACAAATACACTGTTTTTTCATTTTTAAATGAGCAACCTAACAAGAAAGAGCATATAATAAGTAACCATTAAAAAAAATCATGTTAGACTTCAATGACTCAAAAGAGAGTGAAGAAATTCTAAATAATGATAGGCCTTGTCACTTTTAAAGATACTTGGTTTCTCTGACATCTTACAGTGTCTGTTTGTTTAGCTGTCTGTAGTTTGGTTGTTCAGTGGTCCAACGTCTCTAATAAGACTAATCCCTCTGTATGATCAAGAGATACTTAAGTCCACTTACTTACTATTTTCAATAGTCCTAATTCTGAAATAATTCATCATATTTGCTAAATCTTAAGCTACACACTGAACATTAATCTCTGAACACATGTTCTCTACACACAAAGAACTATCTCACATAGGGAACCACAGAACTGCCTACAAATAACAGGAAAGTTAAAAGCTAATGAAATCAGAAAGAATATATTCAAAGGTTGGAAAGGATTTAGGAGTTGCAAAAGAAAAAGTATAGGTGAATAACAACAAATTATTTAGCTAGCAGTTTTCTTTGACAGATATCACTGGGTCTCAGCATCCTTACAGATTTACAACGAACTTATTTAAAGTTAGTAAAAAGAAGAAGCAGCAGAAGCAGCCACCAAGGCTGTAGTTCACATTCTTTTTAGAATGTATCAATAAGTCAGAAGTCATTCTTAAAATGCCTCAAGGAGTCAAAAGTTCTTACTTATACTGAATATTCTTTCTTCATTGGCTCCTTAAATTTTGAAAAGCTATGCAAGTATTAGAAGGAATAACAAGAACTGAATATAATACTTGACTACTTATTTGGAAAAGTTTCCTTGTATTACTGTCATATTTTCCATCTTAATTCTATTTTTTTGTATGCTTTTACAACTTCCTCTGATAGCTAATAAATAAGGTAATGAGATTTTCTTTAAAATGCAATCCATTTAATTTGCTTATTTTCCTACACAGTTCCTTTTTTATTTTTCTTTCCAATTATTTACTGTTCTCCTAGTCTCACTTTATTAAGTAATTTGAGTCTAAATATTGTTTGAAATAGATGAGCCAGGTGGAATATTCTCATTTACTCTACAGTGAATACGCAAGTGTCTTTCCCTCCTAGAGAGCTCTAGGCAGACTTGTGAATTATTTCTATGTTCCCCACAATGTTTCTTCCTCATTTTTTAAAAATTTCTTAACCTCAAATCCTTCACACTAATACCTCCAGTAACATTGGTCTCCAATGAAGAAACAATGACCTCCTATATTACATCATCACTTAAGTATCTGATACCCTCATGAAAGTGTTAAATAAAAATGCCTAGTAGAAAAGTGTGTTTTACCAACAATACCTATTTTAATGAGGAAAAACAAAGGTTTTAAATATATCCTTAATGATTAATTTTTAAAAATCAGTGAACCATGTAAGAAAAGTAGATGTGTTTGAGGCATGTAATAGAATGACAGGAGAGGAGATGAACACAGAAGTTCAGTATTTATGAGGATCTTGAAAACATTACGGTTATTCTACCCCCAATTCATCTACCTAGAAGATAACCCCTAACCTAGATTTGATTCTATATAACTAACAGAGTAAACAATTGCCTTACAAACATCAACCCTGTGCCAGAGTATCCTATATACTACCCATGTCCTGAGCCAGTGAACACTGTTTTGTTTGATAAAGTTCTCTAAAAAATAAATCTAATCAAGACTAGATTTCAATAATACAAAGGGATAAAAGACTATAATAAAATGCCTGATATAGCTGGAGTAACATCTTTGAAATGCTTCTCTCACTCTCGTCATAGAGCTATAATTTTTGTTGTATGATATAAGCCTTTATATTCACCTCTTTAAAACTGAGGAAAAATAAAACATTTCAAAAATTAAAATTATCAATGGACCATTAACCTCTTGTATGCTCTGAAATATCCAAATGCATAGAGTATTTAAACCAGAATTCATGAGTAAACAAAGCTTCCTATATCACCTATATTATATATTACCATGTATAAATTTAAGAATATTTATGGTATCCATTGAAAGTTTCAACAAGTCTCTAAAAAGAATAAACTCACATCAACAATAACAAACCCACTGCCAACGTTTGTAGATTTTTTTTCAAAATCATTTAACATTATGCCAATTCAGGATGTCTGACTTCAGGCCTTTTTAAATAAATGGCATATTTTTCCATATAGTTTCCCAGAAGTAATTATATTTTTAAAAAATACTTTATAATCAAGTGAAATATTTCACATTCTCTTGGATGTAATTAATTACTGTCTGGATGGCATTAGCTCTTTGAACATTCCGGGGCATCATTTGTGAAATTACCATGACAGTGCATCATTCCCATCTTAGTGACATGAGAATATTAATGTGTTTCTGAATGTCCCTCACTAACCTGGCAAACCAATTACTCAGAAGCATGATCCAGAAATTTATATATATGACTTCAGCATCACCAAATGTATTCTTTCTGGAAATAACATCACTCAGATCAAAGCTGAAAGTTTAATTGTGAAGTCTTGAGAAATAAAGAGCAATCACTGGTACATTTTCCAAGTATCATTTGAACTAGTCATAAAAATGCCTTCTGACTTTATGAATATATACATGACCACCAAGTTTTACTAGAATCTGACATCTGCTCACATATGCTAATTTCTATATTACCAGTGTTTACACAGTATTTTCATAGATTACAGAAACGTCCTTGCAAAATAAGAGGTTGTAATTTAAGAAAAGCTCTTGTGAATTTATCGTGGAGTATCATACAGGTAAGCACAGAATTCTATTACCACACTTGTATCTTATTATTGTGATTCTGTAGCAATGATGAGTGCAAATCTTATTAATGGAGATTTTATGTCATATCATCACTTTTCTTAATGATAGTGCTAGTGGGAAATGAATTCAGGGTTTTTGAGACTTTATGAACAGACAAGATTTAAAAATCATTTTTCATATCCAATAAAATGAGATGGTCTAAATGAAAATATTTAGAGTATATATCCTTAATTTTTAAGGAATATACTGAAAACTATATAGATTGGAGGAATGTCTAGTGCTATGGCAACCTTCACATATTAGAGATAATGACTTGACTTATCTGGTTAATAATTTAATCAATTTATAAAGGCTTCCTGTCATTCAACCTGAAAATACTCACACTCAATATTGCTGTCCCTTAAATAAAAGTCAAAACTAAAGTAGATGCTAATGCCATATGGTTGTCCACATACTTGAAGTCAACTATTGTTTAAGTAAGCTTACAGGGAATAACCTTTAGACAGAGCATGAATTAAGAATGAGACACTTAGGTCTAGGCCTGAATTTTCCTCTGATATTCATGGAACTCATGGGCAATATCTATTCTTTTTAGGATTTTTATAATTTTCAAATGAAATAACATATGAAAGCACTTGAGAAATGTTGAAAATGCAGCACAATACAAGGCATTACTATTTACATACTGTAATTAAAATATATTGAGTGATCAAAATAACATATATGTACTCCAGAACTAAAATCTGTTTGACACAGAATTTATGAAAAAATAAATCAGACACATTTATTCACACATACTTCTATCACCTTCCACATTTTCCAATGAAAAGTAAAATAATTCATAGTTTAGGGTACACAGAGATGTGCTGTAATCTCATTATTGCATTCCTAGGGATTGATTAGTGTTCATATTTTCAAATGACAGAATCTAAATGCAGCTAATTTAACAGAAAAGAGTTATAAAAATATATTAGGCAGCTTCAGGGTTCTCCAAGAAGGTCAGACAATTTGACTTGTATATAACCAGCTGGAAATACCAGCAGGCCTAATGTGCAAGCACAATACAGAACTGTTCTATAAAACACCCCTGCTGTTCAGGACCTATGATATTTGGGACTGGGTAACAGAAATTCACCAAAGCTGCCTTAGAAAAATGGGACATGACAGATATCGTGCTTCTAGAAGATCAGGTTTTCCCTTGCATGACTAAATCACATTACTCACTTCCTTCTCAATGTGTGCTAAGCAAGCTTACATACAGGATCTGATATACTCAGTCTACACAAGAGTACAAATCCACGCTTTCCTTTGGCATTTATTACCTCCTTCTAAGCGCCAGATACACTGTTAGGCATTGGTGATAATATGTGAATAGCACAAAACCCTTGCCCTTGATAAGCTGACAACCTAAGGCAGGGCAATATGTAGTAATTAAAAAGTTAAATAAAAACTTGACATGGTAAAGCACAAAGGATATAGAAAAGATCAGCAAAACCAAAGGTATGTCTGTGTGTGCGCATATTTGCAATATTTAATACCTTATTTACTAAAATTATTGAATTTGAAAAACACACAAGCAGGTATACTTTCAATATTGACAGTAACCTACTGTAATCACAGACATTTTATATTTTTGTGCATATAATAAGCATACAGATACAATGAGAGATATTTCAAGAGAATTAATTATAAATTTAATCAAACAAACTGCTTAATGTAATTCATGCTTCATATGACACTTCAAAAACATAGCAAAGTTTTTTTAAGTACAAATCACTTAAATTCATCCAACACATTTATTTTTAAAAGATGGAAAGTTATGATTCTAAATGTGAAATGTTTAGAGCAAGATCACCAGTGAGCCAATAAAAGAGTGAGCAGTAAAAGAAAAAAAATAACTTATCAATTATTTTATAAACTCAGATCTCACCATGTGATAATATTTTTCCATAGAGAGAGACAATTCGCTGAAACAATGAACCACCAATTTGGCAAAGATACAAAAAGATCTTCTTGTAAGGTAGTCAGTATGGTTTTAGAAAGCTATCAAATCTAGAGTATTTGTAGTAAATGAAATAAACTGATTTTTTAAAAAGTTAAAGAGAACTAGAGGAGGAAGGGAGAAGGAAGAAAAGGAGAGGAAAAGAAGAAAAAGCAGCCTCTGAATTCCAAAATTATAAGAAATGGATTTTTAGTTAACTCTGCCTTCCTCTTTTGCTTTCCATCCAGGCATATTTTAATGGGTTCTCCTCTAAGTAGAAAAGTCTCCCAGCACACCAACATGGTGTAGCAAGTTGAATAAAACTTTCAATTCATTCTTTGCTCTAATACCCAGTGCAGTTAGATGAAATATCTATTACATCTCCTGGAAAAAATCTGATATTCAGTGATTTGTAAAGTGAGACTTAAAACTTTTTTTAGAAAGTAGATTGTTTTCCTCTGTTTTTCCCTGACACAAGGGTCTAAAATTTTTGTGTGTTTTCTGAAAAAGCCAGATTTACAGGCTCATTTAAAATTTTCTTTGACTTTAATCATTCTCTATTTTTGGCAAAACTGCCCCTCCATTTCACCCTGTAGAGTTGACTGTGAATGTAGCACTTTATGTGTCAATGAAACACAGTATGTTTTCAGAGGCCATGAATGGTCTTTGCTGCTTAGATCCCTAGTGGGTCAAAAAGCATATGAAAACATACCTATATGTTTATGAGAACAATTCAGGCACTGAAGATTTTTAATTTGTTAGAAAAGTATATCCCTAACCAAACACGTTAGCTATGAATTTAGTTCCTACTCACAGTTCTTCAATAACATAGCTCTTCACTTTTACATAAATAACTAACAAACATCTTCAAGATTTCATGTCCAAGAGACGTGTTAGAAAATATTCAATCACATCCTTAAAGTATAATCTTCGTGTAAAGTTTTTTTTTAAATTTCAAATAAGTAGGACAAGTAAAATCCAATTTTATAATTTTTTAAATTAGAATTCAATTTTATTAAGGAATTTGAATAGACTAATATTTTGTCTGTTGTCCTCCACTCAACTTCTTAAATATTCAGAAGTTGCCTTGATCATTATTTTTTGGTTCCTTTTCTCCACCATGCCTACCATGATATGGTTTTCTTTATAAAAAAGTAGAGAATAGGAGTG
Source organism: Ailuropoda melanoleuca (assembly GCF_002007445.2). NCBI lineage: Eukaryota > Metazoa > Chordata > Mammalia > Carnivora > Ursidae > Ailuropoda > Ailuropoda melanoleuca. The sequence continues at coordinate 107,849,485 of NC_048225.1, forward strand.
GTGACAAAGCTATGTACTATAAGAAGGACTGACCCTACCAAATATATATATATATTTTATTCCAAAAGGGTTTTCCTTTCCTTTCCTTCTGGTTTCCTTTCTCCAGAAGTAAAATCTCTTAGAATAACTCTTTCAAATTGCATAGAAAATATGTTTTTGGTCCCAGAAAGCTAAATATAACCTGAAATAAGATACAAAAGACCTCATCAATTCCCTTATGGCTGTTGAACTATATTTCAGACATTATTTATTTCCTAGAAATAAAAAATATAAAAAAGAAATTGTTTCAATGTTAAACTTAGAACTAAGTTTCTTCAAATTAATAAAATGTTTACTTTAAAAGGCATGGGTGACCTGGTTCCAAGCAAATGAGATTGGTTGCCCGGAGAGCAACTGAGTCACTCAGGATGAAAACAAGTAGGGAAATTTACAGGGGTCGCTCTGGCAGATCAAAATCTCTACTACTGAATCCAATTCCAGCACGTCATAATCACTTCCACTGCTTCCAATCTGCATTTTAACTATTTTTAAGCAGAAAGTTATTTAATAAAGTGTATAACCTAACTATAAGGCTACTGAATGAACAGGGAATCCAGGCTCCAGCCAAATTTCCTGTTTCTCCTTCTGGATTGAATTTACTAAAAAAATGTAAATTGATATCCCTTTTCCCCAGATACCCTAATCCTCAACAAACACACAGTATGATTGATAATATATAAACTATGAACATTTGAGATTTACTGACATTAAGTCAAGTCTCCAGATAGAAGGCCAAAAAAATGGTTTTGAAGAGTCCAGAATAAAGCAACTTTTCCAGCAGAGACTTTTAAAAATAATAATTCCTTTATAACCACTGAACATGCATGCATTTACTTGACAATGATATGTGATAATCACTAGGACTACAAAGACCAAAGGTCCAGTTGATGAACTCAAAGAATTCACTGTCTCTTGAAGGAGATAGACAAGTATCCAGTAATTATACTGAAGTATAGTAAAGTGCTATAAAGGATGTAATCACAGGGTATTAAAATGATACAGAAAATAATTCTTAATTCCTATGAATGTCCCTGCTTGTATACCCTTTGTCTTTCAGCAATATGACTGATTCCAAATTACCCTAACTTCACTCTTACAGTCATAATTCTTTTTTTAAAGATTTTATTTATTTATTTATTTGACAGAGAAAGAGAGAGAGGGAGAGTGCAAGCAGGCGGAACAGCAGACAGAGCGACAGGGAGAAGCAGGCCACCCGCTGAGCAGAGAGCTGGATGCTGGGGGGGGGGGGGGGGAGGNCTCAACGGTGATCATGACCCAAGCTGAAGGCAGATGTTTAACCGACTGAGCCACCCAAGCGCCCCTTATCATTTCTATAATAACCATTTCCGATCTCTCTCTCTAATAATTCAATAAATAAATCTTAAAAAAAAAGAGGGGGGCACCTCGGTGGCTTAGTTGGTTGAGCGACTGAGTCTTGACTTCAGCTCAGGTCATGATCTCAGGGTTGTGGGATCGAGTCCCATGATAGGCTCTGTGCTCAGCAGGGAGTCTACTCTCCTCTTTCCTCTCCCTTTGCTCCTTCTTTAGCACATGTGTACACACACACAGGTGCTTGCTCTCTCTCTCTCTCAAATAAATAAATAAATAAATCTGTCAGGAAAACAAAAAAAAAATTCCTACCAGTAACAAAAATCTCACTAGCCCTGCTTTCCTGCTTTGTCCTGCATGGCTCTGACATCATGACAGGCTCTGTCTGCTTGAGATTTTTCTTTTTTTTTTTGCCTTGGAAAACGACAGCAACCAAAGCATAAACTTGAAGGAAGTAGGATGGCTCAGGACAAAAGAAGGTCTACATGGGGCAGATCAGCATAACTGGGTTGGATCTACAGATTATAGGAGAGGGCTGAGTAGTCTTAAGAGAATGCAGGTGGGAACAGTTACCTAAAACGAGGGTAAAGTTTGCCAGGATAAAGCTTATTTAGTTTCAAATTTGTTCCCATACTGTGCTATTATTTATCTTTGTCAATATGATAATATTTTTTAAATGCAAAACTGTTATAGAAAATCCTCATTTACCTGCAGTATATTTTGAGGAAAGGAGAAAATCTACAGCCTGAATTTCTCCCAAACAACTGATTGTTGCTAGAACTTCACACTAAAAATTACTATTAAATTCAAAATATGTTATCTGATATAATAATACATTATCAATTATTATCTTTATTAGAGTAGTTATTAAGTTACCTCAAGTGATCAAAAGGGAGTAGGGAAAAGAGTCAACACATGGAGACAGTCCTTGCCTGAGATCTGAGACAGAGAAGGACGAAAAGGATCATGGGAGAACTGGATTTCAAACATTAGAAGATTAAAAGTTCTGGAAGTGTACAAAAACAGTGAGAGAGAGGGTACCTTTTGGCTACAAAATAATGAGACATTCAATTTCTACATACTATCACTTCATTAGAGGTTTGTGGTAAAAGCCAGATCATGAAGTCCTTAGCACTATGATTTTGCATAAAGTGAGCAGCCTTCTAAAAGGTCTCACTAATTAAATTCTAGTCTTTTCTCCATTGCTTATTTCTTCACTTGCCCCTTTCACTGCTAGAAAGAAATCCCATGAAAATAACCTTCTGGCCTCAAATATAATTTTGATGATGAGGATCAGAGCCCAGAATTCTCTTCATTTTTACTTAAACTAGTTTTCAGGTCTTAATTATAAGTGTTTATTGTTCTCCAATCACTCTTCCTATTAAAATACAGCTTAGATTCCAAGTTCAAGATACTTTTAATGTATAAAAATATTTGTATAAGAACCACCAGTTTGGAAGATGGAAGAGTAGGAGGACCCTAAGCTCACCTCATCCCACGGACACAGTTAGCTAACACTCACATCAGTGTAAATAACCAGAAAGCAGCCCAAACACTGGAAGAACAAACCCCACAACTAAAGGTGGGGAAGTGACCACATGGAAAAAGATAGGAAGGGTGAAGACATGGTCTGGAAGTGAGGCAATCTTTAGCTCTGGTGGGAATGGAGGTGGGAGAGATGAGAAGGGTAGAAAACAGATTTCACACTGGGGAGTCCACAAAAGAAGAGGATGAATTCCCATAATATTTGCACTTGAAGGACTGAATTTTGTGAGTTCTTAAAATCAGCTGGACTTAAAGCCTGGAATTTTAAAAATTGGCAGGCTTAGCTATAGGAGTGGCAGAGGGGTTTAGGAAGCCCTTAAGAGATAGCAGGACAAATGAACCATGCAGATACAGCTTATAAGCAGCAGTTTGAAAAACACCAGGGGCAGACCAGAGGGACAGTGATTTGCTCATCTCAGAGCATGTCTTAGAGAGACAGGGATCACAGAGAAACCTCTCCATGAACAAAGAAGCTGGCATGCCACATTTCCCTCCCCTACTACCCAGCACAAACAACGGCCACCTGTGGGAACCAGCCCAGCACTTGCTCTCCTTACCTAACTTACTTGCACGAAGCTCCCATGGTCCCCTACCTTCAGCAAAACTGTCTTTCCCAGTCATGCTGCCTTCAATCCAGGCACTATGACCCAGCCCCCAAGAAAAGCAACACAGTTCTGCCAAAACCATATCTCCTGACCCGCATGTTTTGTGGGACCTTAGTTCTGGGGCAGCAGAAGCAACTCTCATTTCACAAGCAGACCACAATATACTTTGTTAAAACACACCTACCCCTGCTGGAGATGAAACACTTCCCACGATAGGCAAGGAGTACCTCTGCAAACAACTGGACTGAAGGAAAAAGAGGCCAAGACTCAATAGCAAAGCACATGCAACAGACATATGAGATACTCCCTAAAGAGCCAGGCCCTGGGGAACAGGGGACACTGCACTGCAGGGCACTATAGGACCTCTTCTTCATAAAGCTATTATTGTGAAGACCAAGAGAAGTAGTTGACTTTCCTAACACACATAAACACACATATAAAGTTAGACAAAATGAGAAATACCTTCCAAATGAAAGAACAGGACCAAACCACAGCAAGAGACCAAAGTGAAATGGATATAATAATATGCCTGATTGAGAATTTGAAATAATGATCATAAAGATATTCACTGGATTTGAGAAAAGAGTGGAAGACATCAGTGAGACCCTTAACACAGAGATAAAAAAGAACCAATCAGAGATCAAGAACATAATAAAAGAAATTAAAAATACACTTTATGAAATAAATAACAGGGTAGATGAAGCAGAAGAATGAATTAATGACCTGGAAGACAGTAATAAAAAGTAACCAAGCTGAGCAAAGAAGAGAAAAAAAATTATGCAAATTAAGAATAGTCTTAGGGAACTCAGTGACTCCATTAAACATAATAACATCACATTATAGGAATCTCACTCAGAAGACAGACATAAGGAGGCAGAAAATTTATTTAAAGAAATAATAGCTGAAAGCTTCCCTAATCTGCAGAAGGTAGATATCCAGATCTAGGAGGCACAGAGATTTCCCCCAAAATTCAACCCAATTCAAGACACACAGTAATTAAAATAACAAAAAGTAGTAATAAAAAAAAAGTTTTAAAAGCAGCAAAAGAACACAGTTACATACAAGGGAAACTCCATTAGGCTATCAGCAGATTTTTCAGCAGAAATTTCACAGGCCAGAAGATATGGTATGATATATTCAAAATGCTAAAAGGGAAAAATCTATAGCCAAGAATGCTCTATCCACCAAAGCTATCATTCAATACAGGAGAGAGAAAGAATTTCTTAGACAAACAAAAACTAAAAAAGCTCATGACCATGCCATACAAGAAATATTAAAGGGGATTCTTTGAGTGGAAAGAAAAGACCATAAGTGACAGCATGAAAAGTAAAAAACAAAAGACAAAACAAAACAAAAAAACCGACATAGTAAAAATAAATATTTCTATAAAAATCAAAGTTCTCACAGAACAAAAGGATGAAAATATGATATCATATACCTAAAATGCGGGCAGGAGAGGAGTAAAGAATGGGTTTTAAACTTAAGCAGCCATCAACTTATTATAGACTGCTATATATGGAAGATGTTATCTACAAACCTAATAATAACCAGAAATAAAAAAAAACAGTAATAGATATTCAAAGAATAAAGAGAAAGAAACCCAACTATTTCACTAAACAAAGCCAAAAAAGCATGAAAGTGAGAAAGAGAAGAATCAGAGAAAACCTATAGAAACAACCAAAAAACAAATAAAAAATCGCAATAAGTACATATTGATCAATAATTACCTTGAATATAAATGGACTAAATGCTTCAATCAAAAGACATAGCGTGGCAGAATGGATAAAAAAGCAAGACCCATCTATATGCTGCTTACAAGAGACAGAGTTTAGATCTAACAAAACATGCAGATTAAAAGTGAGGGGATAGAGAAATATCTATCATGAAAATAGATTAAAAAACAAAAGCTGTACTAGTAATACTTATATCAAACAAAATAGACTTTAAAACAAAGGCTGTAACAAGAGAAAAAAAAAAGGACCCCATATAATAATAAAGGGGACATCAACAAGATGATGTAACAATTGTAAATATTTATGCACCCAACATGGGAGCACCCAAATATCTAAAACAGTTATTAACAAACATAAAAGATATAGTAGTAGTACAATAAATAGGGGACTTTAACACCCCCGTTACACTGATGGGCAGATTATTCAAACAGAAAGTCAACAAGGAAACAGTGACTTTGAATGACACACTGGACTTGATTGATTTAACAAACATATTCAGAACATTTCATCCTAAAACAGCAGACTACACATTCTTTTCAAGTACACATGGAATATTCTCCAGAACAGATCACATATTAGTTCACAAAACAAGTCTCAACAAATTCAAAAAATCAAAGTCATACCATGAATCTTTTCTGACAACAATACTATGAAACTAGAAATGAACCACAGGAAAAACAACCCTAAAATTTGTATAGATCTACAAAACACCGGAGCACCCAGGAGGCTCAATTGGTTAAGCTTCCGACTCTTGGTTTCAGCTCAGATCATAGTCTTAGGGTCGTGAGATGGAGCCCTGCATCGGGGGCTCCATACCCATCAAGGAGCCTGCTTGAGAGTCTCTCCTTCTCCCTCTGCCCCTCCCCCTGCTCACACTCTCTTTCGGTTTCTCTAACATGGATAAATAAATCTTTTAAAAAAAAGAACTACAAAAGACTTTGAATAGCCAAAGCAATCCTGAAAAAGAAAAACAAAACTGGAGTTATCTCAATTCCAGATTTCAAGTCACATTGCAAAATGATAGTAAATTAAACACTATGGTATTGGCATAAAAGTAGACATACAGATGAACAGAACAGAAAATCCAGAAATAAAACCACAGTTACATGGTAGATTAATCTTTGACAAAGGAGGAAAACATATACCATGGGAAAAGTCTCTTCAACAAATGATGTTGAAAAACCTACAGAGCTACATGCGAAAGAAACTGGACCGCTTTCTTACACTATACACAAAAATAAACTCAAAATGGATTGAAGACCTAAATGTGAGACCTAAAACCATAAAAATCCTACAAAGGAACTCAGGCAGTAACATCTCTGATATTGGTCATAGTAGAATTTCTCTAGATACGTCTCTGGAGGCAAGGGGGGGAAAAGCCAAAATAAACTATTGGGACTGTATCAAAATTAAGAACACAGCAAAGGAAATAATCAACAAAACTAAACAAGAGCCTATGGAATGGGAGAAGATATTTGCAAACGACATATTCAATAAAGGATTATTATCCAAAATATATAAAGAACTTATACAACTCAACACCCAAAAGAACAAATTAAGCCAATTTAATTGGCTTAAATTAAAAAATGGGCAGAAGGGCGCTTGGGTGCCTCAGTCACTTAAGCGTCTGCCTTCGGCTGAGGTCATGATCCTGGGGTCCTGGGATCAAATGTCACATTGGGCTCCCGGCTCAGCAGGGAATCTGCTTCTCCCTCTACCCTTCCCTTCTGCTCGTGATCTCTCTCTCTCTCTCTCTCTCTCAAATAAATAAATAAATAAATAAATAAATAAAATCTTTTTTTTAAATGGGCAGAAAACATAAGCACGTTTCTCCAAAGAAGACATCCTTATAGAAGACCAACAGACACACGGAAAGATGCTCAACCTTACTCATCATCAGGGAAATGCAAATCAAAACCACAATGAGATACCACCTCACACCTCTCAGAATGACTAAAATGAAAAACACAAGAAACAAGTGTTGACAAAGATGTGGAATAAAAGGAACTTTCTTGCACTGTTGGTGAAAATGCAAACTGGTGCAGCCACTGTGGAAAACAGTATAGAAGTTCCTGAAAAAAATTAAAAATTGAACTACCCTACAAATCCAGGAAGAGCACTACTGGGTATTTACTCAAAAAATACATAAACACGAATTCAAATGGATATATGCACCCCTGTGTTTATTGAAGCATTATTTACAGCAGTCAAACTATGGAAACTACCCAAGTGCCCATCGATAGATGAATGGATAAAGAAGGGGTGGTGTGTGTGTGTATATATATATATACACACACACACAATGGAATATTACTCAGTCAAAAAAGAATGAAATCTTGGCACCTGCAATAACATAGAGCTAGAGAGTATAATCTAAGCAAAATAAGTCAGTCAGAGAAAGACAAGTAGCATATGATTTCACTCATATGTGGAATTTAAGAAAAACAAACAAACAAACAAAGGGAAAAGAAAGAGAGAGAAAGAGAGGCAAACCAAGAAACAGACTCATAATTATAGAGAACAAACTGATGGTCACCAGAGGTGAAGTACAAAGGAGTGAAGGAATGGGGGAAATAAGGGATGGGGAGGGATTAAAGAGTATACTTATCATGATGAAAAAAAATACAATAACATAAAAAAAGGAAAAAGAATGATCAAGTTACAGTTTCAAATTTCATGTTAGCTTCTATGGTAATGTCAGTGATTAGCTATGCAAAGTGCTACTAAGTGTGAGTTTTTTACAAATATTTCCTACAGGACAGAAGAAGACAGACTAAAATTCTTCAAGCTAAGAATCACATGGAGAAGCCGTCTACTTCCTGATCATCAGCAGATACACACATCTTCTCTTTAGCTCATCAAAAAAAAAAAAAAAAAAAAAAAAAAAAAAAAAAAAAAAANAAAAAAAAAGGTCCCACAGTATAGGCTTCAGAATGGTCTAAATAGTAAAAGAATAAAATCAAGGCAATAAGTAGTTTGATGCAAATACACCCTTAAAATCTCTGTAGGAAGCTGAACTCAAAATCAAGATATGAAATCATTTCGGGGATATTTTTGGCAAGGGTAAACCTTGAGGACCACAATTCTGTGACAGAAAGAAGCACCAATTTCAATTTGCAAAAAGCCACTCAAGTGTGAAATGTGTCTTTCTCCCAGAAGCCTCTATTTCAGCGATGCAGAACTCAGTCAGGATCAGGCACCCTGTAAAATAATAAAATGTGAGCTTGTTCTCTATTTTAAATGTAACCAGCCATGACTACATTAATTGTGAAGCTTCGGTGCCTTTATTTTTTGCTTTGAATATTTTCAGGTGTTTTTATTTGGCAGTTTCTTATTAGTGATATACTTAACAATAAATCAATGAGAAATGCTACTTTAGGAGAGAAAATGGCCTGAATATCTCACATATTTACTCAGCAGCCAGTTGACAGGTCTAGTAATTTCATTGGTATTTACTGTATACTCTTCCGCAGGAGACAAAATAAATTTGTTTTCCTCATTCACTGTAATTTAGGTTTATAAGAATGCCATCTGATGAAATAATTCAGAACAGTTTACGGCAAAAAGTACAAAGGAAAGTAAACCTTTCCTGACTCGAGCATATTAACTCTCACACACAAAATGAAGAACAGGTAAGAGCTTATATTCAAGAAGGTGAAAGAGAAAATATGCAAATTCACAAACTGTCTCAAGTTGTTGGGTAAATAACAGAAAAATAGGGACAACTGCTTCAGTGAATAACAGAAAAACCACCAAACTATTATATCTTCACATAATATAATAAAGTATAGTGTAGCAAAATGAGTAGTCTTGCAAATCAGAAACTTTAGGTTGGATAACAGCTCCAATACCATCTAGAAGGGCTTGAGCACATCACAGAACTTCAGCGGGATTCAGTTTCACTATTTGTAAAATATTAACGTATCTGTGTTTTAAAGATAATCTAAAGCTTAAATGATTATCTAAGTACCAGAGCCTGGAACACAGTGGTCTCTCAATTACACGTGAGTAAAGAGTATTTCACCTCTAATCTTTTCTGATTTTATTTCATTTTTCTTCCTTTCTATTTCAGTAATATGCTCTGTACCAGTGCACTTAAGGTTCAGAGCTGTACATAAGAAACAACTACAAACAGGATCCTACCTATGTTTTGTGTCATCTCTAAACTTTTCCCCTAAGAGTTCCCAACTAAATTACAGTCACTCATTTCTGTCAATTTGCATTGGTCTTAAAAGCATAGTGTTTACACTTTTGCAAACCTTGGCAGCTGACTGGGCTCCTAGGATGCCATTTGACTGTAAAAAGTATAAATCTTCATTTAAACAAAAAAATAGTAATTCAATAAATATTCTAGTATTTGCTTCCTACTAGTGGACATTAGCCAAGCTATTGAGATACATCTGAGGAAGAAGGGAAGGTAGGGAAGAAAATCGACAGTCAAGAATCATACAAATGATTATCATAGGGCATTATCTGCATGATGAGAACATTTAACATGCAGCCTACAACTAATAGTTACTATTCAATTACTGTAATTATCTTGGTATTATGGAAAGAGCACTAGATTTACAGCCAGAAGATTAGTCTGAGTCCAATATCTTCTACTATCACCATATAAACTTGGTCTGTTCTCTTAATATTTTTTTTAAAGATTTTATTTATTTATTCAACAGAGATAGAGACAGCCAGCGAGAGAGGGAACACAAGCAGGGGGAGTAGGAGAGGAAGAAGCAGGCTCATAGCGGAGGAGCCTGATGTGGGGCTCGATCCCATAACGCCGGGATCATGCCCTGAGCCCAAGGCAGACGCTTAACCACTGTGCTACCCAGGCGCCCCCTGTTCTCTTAGTATTTTTTAGCCTACTTTTTGTCATATATAAAATGGTAACAATTACCTGTCCCGTAAACCTCATAGAGTTGTTATATAATTTAAGATAATGTGTAAGCTATGTGAAAATGATTTATAAACAGTAGGCAGTGTATAACTCTAAGTAGTTATATTATTGGTATTGCTGATGTTCTTGTCCTTGGGAAAGAGAGAGAGGCCTCCTGACACTTCCTGAGTGAATTTCCACAAATGAGAGGACCACACAAAACAAGAAGAATGAACCCAGTCTGCAAAACACTTCCTCCAAGGGTACAGGAGAGTCTTAGAATTTCATTTTCTCATTTGTAAATTATAGATTATCATCATTACTGACCACCTCACCCCTGTCAAAACGGCCAAAATTAACAACCCAGGAAACAACAGGTGTTGGCGAGGATGCGGAGAAAGGGGAACCCTCTTGCACTGCTGGTGGGAATGCAAACTAGTGCAGCCACTCTAGAGAACAGTTGCAGGTTTATTAATGCCACATGTGAAATACGGCACTCGAATAGCCTGGCCAAGTACAAACACTCTCATGCAATGCTCCCATTTCACTGTTCATTTCTAAAACCAGCACTGAGCTCAAGCCACATGATGAATTACCTCACCTTCAGTGACCCAACTCTCTTTCCACTGCAGGTGAACCAGCTACGATATTACTCCTGGATCCTAACCCTTTTGTAATCACTCTGCCTCCCTACATTCAAGAGCCTGCTTAGCCATCGTTCAACATTTATGGAACATCTCTTATGAGCCAAGCACAAAAATCACCAAAATACCCCTGCCCTTAACATGTCCCTATAAAAGCAGAGAGGTATCTAAATGTCCTAGGCTGAGGAGAGTTAAAGAGAAACTGGAAGATTTCTCGGGCATGACATTAGAGGATGACACCACTCATACAAAATCAAGCCTTTTCTGATCTACTTCTCTAATATCCTTTCATGACAAACAACTCTCCAGCTTGTATTTCTTTATACTTTTAGAAAATTTTCAGTGTATGTTAGGTCCTATTTTATCCATAGGGACATATATCCCTGCTGTTAGAAAAATCTGTTTGGATGCCACTGAACAAAAAAATAATGCAGAGAGAGAAAGTTTCTAATATTTAAATGACTGATAGTGACCATCAACATAAGTTCTCTTCTCAGTCATCAGAAAGAAGGAACAACATCTGACAGGGAAAAAGCATTAACATTGATAATGTACTTTAAGGACGTATTTTAACTTCCTAAATTTAAATTTTGCAAACAAAGTTGCTGAAGTTAGAAAGAGATACTGATTTCACTACTTTTCTATGCATAGGGCACAGGAAAGAAGAATTCTGGATATAAGTATCTGGGGTTTTTTTGTTTGTTTGTTTTGCTTTTTGTTTTAGTCATCAAAATTTCAACAGCTCTGGACTTTAATTTAACTACCTATTTAAATGGTAAATTTCAGAAAACTGTTACAGTAAGTGAGAGAAATACAGGAAAGGAAAATTTCAGTGTGAATTTCCCAAGGACTTATTATACTGAAAAGCTGCACATTAATGGATAGATGTGAGAAATTAAGGATGGATCCCAAGTGACAGAATGATTTAGGAGAATACTAAGCTGCTTTAAAGCTTCATAAACTGAGTAACAGCAAAACATAGGAGCTTTGAATCTTAAGGGAACTAATCCAGTGTCATGTGAAGAAAATTTTAGCATAAAAGGATACATAAATAGCTAATTTATCATCTTCGATTTAAAAAAAATAGATTACCATAGAATTCAAACTCTTGTATACATTTACTAAAGGATTATGTTAACTTCATTGTATTAGTATATTTTTGATTTTGATTTTGTTTAAAAGAAATAAGACCTCAAAAGAATACTGGCAAATATAAAGGCAAAACTTAAATGTAACACATCATAATATAGACTTTAAAAAAAATTTATCTGCATATATAAATATACATACACAGGCCATATATATGAATCTATGTAGCTTTGCATATACATAGAAATACAAAAATTAAAAACAAGATTATCAAAATACTACTTTCAAAATATTTAGCATAATTACGATGGAATTTTGAGATATGAATAGCATATTTCCTAAGTAAATTTATTCACAGCATTTGCTCACTTCCTTCCTAATTTTATTACTGATATTTTTGTTAAAAAAAAGCATATGTTATTCTTTCATTTCCTTATTACAAGCAAATTAAGATATAAGATTTGCTTCCAAATACAGTTTCACATAACTGCAACTATAAACATAGCAAGGAAAGACGGACTAGTGCTATGAATTATAACAAGTGTTAAGATAATATAGCTTAATACAGATGCAGCTAACAATGTAACTGTTTTAGTATCTATTTCAGCGGGGATTATTTTTACTTATTTTGTTTTGCTTTTTTGGTTTTTTTTTCTTTATTCCCCAGTTCTTTCTGAGATCAAAATATTGGTAGTCAGCGTGCATTCTGAATTACAATTGTCCTCAGAATTCAGGAATAATTCTGTCTTCATCTCTCTATATGGAATCAGGTAAGTAATGAAAATTCAAGTTTTTTTTGTTTTTTACATAAAAATCCCATTTAAGATTATTTTAAAAATCCAAGTTTCAACATTGCTCAATTTAACGATTCTTGTCCTTCCTCTCGAAGTTAGGAAGTGAGGCGTACTGACCATCAGGCATGATGGGTGACTATGAGGCTCGCAGGGTCTGTAGGTCCCTGGCTGCTAGCATTTGTAGACAATTCTCTTGGTATCTGGTGCTGGCTCTGACAAATGACAATCATTTCTACAGTCATACCTCACTTTTCACAGACCCCTCAAAATAACCACCACTTTAATGTTTCAGCTGTGTTTACACCTAAATAGCACACATCTGATTTATCCATCCTCTTGCTTCTGCCAACTTCCTCATTACTTGGTCACATAGAAACATTCACGTCTTTTTTTTTTTTTTTTTTAAGATTTATTTATTTACATGAGAGAGAGAGCACGCGCATGAGCCGGGGAAGAGGCAGTGGGAGAAGGAGAAGCAGACTCCACGCTGAGCAGGGTGTCTGATGCAGGGCTCCATCCCAGGGCCCTGAGATCATGACCTGAGCTGAAGGCAGATGCTTAACCGACTGAGCCACCCAGGCACCTCAGAAACATTCATGTCTAATCCATACCATTCTCAGGCCCATAGGAATATTATGCTTCCATCCTGTTTGTTCCTTCCCTCATGTCAGAGCTGCTGGGCACGTCTACAAGACTTCTGTCTTAAGGTTTCAGGCAGCCAAGCCCCAGGATCTTAATACCCCTTCTGCCTTCCCAACATAAATAATTTCTCTTTTCTATTTCTTCCCTTCTGTTCCCTGCCTCCCAACCCAAGGATAATTGGAGGCAGGGGAAGCAGTTAACTTGTTTTTCCATAAACTCTCTTCCAAATTTCTTCTCCTCATCCTCCAGCCTGAGACTTAGTCATATCGTATCTTGTGTTGGGGAAGTGGGAGCAGCTTTGTCCTCTTTTCATATGATCCCCAATTGTTTTTATTTCATATTTGGTGGCGATCTATGTTTTCTTCTTTACTGAGGTATAATTTAAACATACTAAACTGCTTATATTCAAAGTATATAATTTGATCAATTTTGATACAGATTTATACCAATGAAACAATCAAGCAGTCTTTTCTAAACAACCCATCCATAATCCAGCCCTTTTATTTCACTGGTCAATTGAGAGTCATTCTGAGAATAGAATCCATCATTAGATGTCTTAGATAGGAAATCTTTCCCTATGTTAACTCTTGGTGCATAATTCCACCTAGATTGTATAAAAATATTTTCAAAACATCATTCATGTTCTCAAGTTTTAAACTGCTTGGGTTTTACTCTTTGGGCAAATAATCCTCAATTAAAACATTGCCCAAAATAAACTGGACAATTGAATTCATATATTCTCAGTGTAATCACAGCACATATTTGTGTTCTTGCCCATATTAAAGAAATATGTTTCAGGAAGAAGCAAATCTACTCAATATTTTTTTATGATCAAAAGCTAATTAAAGCCAAATAGTTCAACAAATTTCTTCTGCATACAATTATTTCACAACCAATTCCAAAAAGGTTAAGTACAAGTTCTTCATGTCTAGGATTGGGATCATTAATTTTTGCTTTTGTTCTCCTGCTGAATCATTACCAAGTCCTTGAAAAATTAATTCTGTTTCTCCCCAAAATAGTGTTACTTATGGTGATTATGAACTATGAATGTGTTTGGTTAAAGAGGCCAATGTGCCACAAAAGATATTCATAAAAAGACCATGATTTTTTGTATTTGCTTTCAACATCTAGACTACAACTATTATTTTAAAAGAAACAAATTTTTCTGAAAATCATGTTACTCAAGCTCAAAAACCTTTGTGCAATGGAAAGAAATGTTCATGAAGTCTAATTAGAATTAGCCAAAAAATATGGTTAATTGTCACCGAAATCTTAGATTTGTCTTCATTTTACTGAAGCTGCTCTTTTGGAGACTGGAAATCAACAGAAGAATGTAGTTAATGATCAGTTTATTTCTGGTCACTAAGATCTCTAAAAAGCATAAGGAAATGAGGGGTGAGGTCTCCTGACATAAAAAATGACACTGGTTCAGGAAGGAATTTTTTTTTAAACTTTGAAATGTCAATTTACTTGCTACGTGTACAGTTTTCAAGTCTCCATAGCTCCTAATGCAAATATTATTTGTTATTCTCCCCCCCAAAAAAATCATGATTATTTAAGCTACTGTTCAAAGTTCAAGTATCTCATAGCTTATTGCCTAAGATTATACGACTACTGCCTGAGCTCTATTCCCTAAATATTCATACCTTTAGAGGTGAGTATTGATTATCTTCAATATTGGAGAAGATAAATAGGAAGGAAGGGAGGGAGGAAGGAAGGATAATAGACACGATTCAGAATCTTATTCTTGGTGAACATTTAAAATGATAATGATGGTGATAACTTCATTTATTAAATGCTTATCATATTCCAAGAATTTGCATTTGTCCTAATTCATTTTAACCAGAGCCTAATGAATTAATTCTATTCCACTTATAAACAAGATAAAGAAGGCTCAAATTGCTTAAGTATGTTACTTGGTTTGTACATGTCTAAGCCAAAATTTAAATCCAGATCTACCTACAGATGTCCATAAACCTGTTATGGGGGATATTATACATCTTCTTTCAGGCTCCTTATTTTCTATTTTATTAGTGTTTGCTGAAAAGGAAAAAATCAAAATTCATTAATAGATTGTTAATCTTGGGATACCTGCATGACTCAGTCGGCTAAGCATCTTACTCTTGATTTCGACCCAGGTCATGATCTTAGGGTCCTTAGATCAAGCCCTGTGTCAGGCTCTGTGCTCAGCATGGAGTCTGCTTGAGATTCTCTCCCTCTCTCTCTGCCCCTCCCCCTTGCACATGCTCATTCACACTCTCTCACTCTCTCAAATAAATAATCCTTTGAAAAAAATAGATTATTAATCTTTTAACTCAATACATGAACTCTTTAAATTTGTGCTTTTACTTAAGAGAATGTTTCTAGATGGCAAGATTTAAAGGTCATTCTCTCATTTCTAGTGTTCACTTAAATGGTATCAGTTGAGTATTCTTTTCCTGCCCTGCATACCCTCCCAGATATCCAAATGTAGTCCACTAGGAACCCTTGTGGACATGCTTAAAGCCTAACATGCTGAACATCTGGAGCCTGCAAGGCAGCAGGTCTCATTGGCAGAATAACCTTTCTTTCCAGTGAGCAGTGACATGAATGATACAGACAATACTAATGGGAATACTCAATAAAAGACAGTTGGCACATTTTATTCTTTGGAACTATATTATGGTGAACCATGAAATTCCTGGCTATCTTCTATAGTGAGAACTTTGTTTTTCAGATAAACCTAATAATGAAAAGTGGTACACTAGAAAGCACTTCTATATTCTTTCCTAATACACAAACCATTAGTCCTTCCTAATAAATGCATGACAAATGCTCCTTCTATTTATTTACTACTGCTAACCTCAAATACAGGAAAAGACTTATCACAGAGACTGAAAAAGAGATGACTGATACCCACAAGCCAGTTTCTCTCACGATGAGCAATGAAAAGGAACCTGTATTCCTCCATAATTTGTAGGAGCAAAAAAAGTGCATGTTTTTCATATAGGCCATGAGAAGGTAAGGGCCAGAAAGAGAGAAAGCCACCTAGCCTGACATTATTTTACATCATACTCAAGAAGGCTGGCTTGAAGAAGTAACACACCTCAGAAGAAAGAAACTGGAGGTGTTCCACCAGATGCTCCAAGGCTAAGAGACATGTCTTAGGAGACCACACAGAGACACTTATCCAAAGTAACTGAAGAGAAGATACCTCCAGGAGATGTATTTTTATTTTGGAGCGGAAGGAGACAGAAGAAAAAGAAATCAATACTTCCATAGCTAGAGAAAACCAATAACAGATTGATTCAAGTTAATGAAGACCACTCTCTGCCTCTTATAGCCCCTCTTCCTTTCCTCATTTAGAATCCTGGAGAAGTCCCAAGTAGCCTAATGCACTGGGGCAGAGCACTAGAAATGCTAGACGAGAACATGGATAAGAAGTCTACATATTTTCCCTTCCCTCTACAGTTTCTTAGCCTGCAAGAGTTGGGAGAGGGAGGAAGATTTAACTTTAAATGAAAAAGTAGTTATTTTTATACTGGACTTTATATGATAATTACTAAACTGGGAATTTTTTATGAAACTACAAATAAACACTGAATTGTTGACTATCTGGGGTGAACCCCCAACTACCACCACCGCTGCTGCCACCCCCCCAACACACACACACACACAAGCACTGAGTATGTCCAAGGGCAGAAAAAAAATAGCCACAGTTAAATGAGTTAAAATGGACCAAAGAAAATGAAAGTATTTTCTATCTACATACTACATGTCCTGTTGTTTATACTTGCAATTCTTGAAATCCCTTTAGGACATTCTTAAAGTACTTTATATTCTACCTTTTCTTGAATCCTCTCTCACACAGCAGTCATCATTACATTTGGGGGAATTTCTGCCTAGAGCAAGGTGCTTATTTTAAACTGGGACTATACCCTGTTTTGTATCTTTGTCATTTCCCATTTTATACATCCCAGGTGCTATCACCACTGAAGACAAGAGTAGCTAGAAAAACAGGTAACACAAATTAGCTCTGCTACTGATCTTGTTCTTCTAATTAGATCCCTGCAGAACAGCCATGTCACACCGCCAGAAAATGGAGGCAAACCTCTGCCCTGCGATCAGAAAAGAGATTAAAATGAATTTGCGTTTTATTAGGTTTGTCATCACTTATAACATTAGCACCAAATCCTTGCCTGGGCACCATCAAGTTGTACATTACCTAAGAATCCAGGAACCATACTAAGATCTGATTTGTGGAAATTAGTGGAAATTAGTGTCTATATTGGAAAGAAGCAACTGAGTTCCTCTGAGTCAACAGGTTAAAATTTTCGAGCAGAAATATGTTTATAAGTTGGGAATATGATCTTGACTAATTTATTGCCAATCAAGAAACTTTCACATTTTTTATATACTTCACCTAAAAGATAATCATTATTGCTCAATGAAGGAGATTTGGTCCAAAAATATTTTTCAAGTCTTTATTAGGATCAAAGGGTGAAATGAGAATTCTTTAATCAAAAATTTTTATCAAAATTCACTTACAGTTATACAACTTTTCTTATGTTTTAAGATAGAGCACAGTTACATCCTTTGAGAAACACCTGTTTGGAAAGGATAATGGTAAAGTAAAAAGTTAAAATGACTCAAGCCACCTGAGCCTTGCCCTAGGTTTGTCACTAGTTAATTTTCTGACCTTGGAAATCACACAATGTTGCTGTGAGTCTCATTTTACTGAATCTACTTTTATAAAATTATTCATATCCCCCAGAAATAAAGAAAACAGTTCTTACACTCTCAAATTAGGATAGACATATTCCAATCTTGTTCATAAAGCTGTTACAAAGGTCAAAAATATATGTGAACAAACTTAGGAAAGTATAAAGTGCAAAACAAATGTTAGTAAAGGCTAAATTCTCGATAACATACTGAATACCTTTGCAAATACACTTTCCAGGACTTATTTTGCTAGTCCTCACACTAATGCAGGTCAAGTAAGTACTTTTACAACCGTAACTTCACATAGGAATATAGAACTATATCAAGACGACATAAACAATAAATAGTTGTCAAGTAACCAAGAACAGAAAGCCCCAGAAAACCTGACCACAGAAAAATATTCTGAAAAAAATAGTATATTAAAAATTTGAGGTTAGGACAATAACTGTGAATTTAAAATACATAAAAATTAAATATACTCTTGAAATTTAAAAAATCTGAACTTCCTTTTTTTTTAAGATTTTATTTATTTATTTGACAGAGAGAGAGAGAGACAGCCAGTGAGAGAGGGAACACAAGCAGAGGGAGTGGGAGAGGGAGAAGCAGGCTCCCAGTGCAGTAGCCTGATGTGGGGCTCGATCCCAGGATGCCGGGATCATGCCCTGAGCCCAAGGCAGATGCTTAACGACTGAGCCACCCAGGTGCCCCTAAAAAATCTGTACTTCTTACAGTCAGCTACATTTCCTTGGAAGTACCAAATCATACAGATGAAAATAATTATTTCATTCATTAAGGAGACAAACCAGCAAATTTACTGTTTCCAAATCTGCAGTCTAAAATATAAAATTCCAGTATGTCTGCAAAAAGAGAACTAATGATAAATACACAATAGACTTAATTTTGAGAAATGTGGAAGAAGGGTACATCAACCACTTTCACAATTTTGAATTTGATGTGAGTAGATTGTGATTTGGAGAATGCCCAAACAAACCACACGAAGTAGGAACTGAAAAATCTAAGAAGACACCTTTTGTTGCTGCTATTGTCCATAAGTATTATCTTTAGATAGAGATCCCTGGAAATTGTTCTAAAACCCAATATCAAGAGATCTTCCAGAACAGAAACACAAATGTTTCCCTTGTTACATAGTTTTTTATAGAATTATTATTTACGTAATGGGTTATTGCTGTACTTCCTTCAAGATTACTTTGGCAATTTTTACCAAACCTTCTAATGATCCTCCTAAAGGCCCAGAAACTAGTAAACCAATCTCTTAAATAACTCTTTACATAACATTTTGCAAAAATACTTGACTGAATTCCTTCATTCCTTTGCTTTACCATTTACATTGACTACCAGCAAACTCAGCTTCAAAGATTTTCACATTTTCAGAAAGAGCAAAAACATCATACTTCCCATCTGACGAAGAGTTCACAGGCCCGCAAGAACTGAAGAGCTGAGAACAAAGGCCTGCTGTTTTGAAAATTGTGCATGAACCCCTAACAAGGACTGTCATCTGATCTTGTCTGTTGTGGCAAGCATTCTGCATAGCTCTGATACAATCCCGGAGTTCCTTTTGTAACCCTTTCTTGCACATTGATAATACTGATTTTATTTCCATGCGTTCTTACACAATCCATGTAGATAGGGTTGGAGAAATTTAGTAAATCCTGATTGAGTTGAACACAGGCTATCACAACTTTACAGTAGAAATTCCAAGGAGCCTCAGTATCATGCCCATGAGGAAAGTGGAATTATCTATTTGCAGGTCAATATCTTGGATTTGAATTAGAGGAACATGGTGATCCTATTGATCTTGACTCAATTAGAAGACAAACAAAATGAACAGAGAGCACAGAAATTGGATTGACTTTTTGTAAGTCAACTTAGCATTTCTCACTAAAATGTCAAATACACTATCCAAAAGTTCTAAAAATCCTGTCATTTTTTTTTTTTTGGTGGATTTCATTTCATCTGTGTTACTAGTTTTAGCCTCCTAGTAATACTGTAGCACTTGGAGATGGGATATTATCACCCAATATACGTTTCAAATAACTTCTTTGTAGAATTTAACCATTAATTGCTGGAGACTTATTACTGGGGCCTTACTGATTTTGTAACACTCTGAAGGGAAAAGCAATATATATATTTTTAAGATTTATTTATTTTAGAGAGAGAAAGAATACGTGTGTGCATTGGGGAGAGGCAGAGAGGAAGAGAGAACCTTTTTTTTTTTAAGATTTTATTTATTTATCTGACAGAGAGAGGACAGCCAGTGAGAGGGGGAACATAAGCAGGGGGAGTGGGAGAGGAAGAAGCAGCCTCCCAGCAGAGGAGCTTGATGCGGGGCTTGATCCCATAACGCTGGGATCACGCCCTGAGCCAAAGTCAGATGCTTAATGACTGAGCCACCCAGGCGTCCCGAGAGGAAGACAGAATCTTAAGCAGACTCCATGCTTGAGCACAGAGCCTGAGGCAGGGCTTGATCTCACCACCCTGAGATCAGTACCTGAGCTGAAACCAAGAGTGAGACGCTTAACTGACTGTGCCACCTAGGTGCCTCAGGAAAGACAATATGTTCTAGGAGTATATTTAAATTTCAGTTTCTAAAGAGATTTCAGAATAAACAAAGATCAACAGATTTCTTCAAAGTAGAGTCTAAGAAATTTTTGTGTCTCTCCTATTGATACTGACAACATGCATGTAACAAGTGGTGAGGATCCAGACTACTACAAAAGCCCAAAATGTAACTCTAATACTTATCTAAAGTTCTCAGCCACGGACTCACATAAATCACATAAATATTATGAAGAGTTATTGTAAGACTTATTTGGGTAAGTTCACACTCTCTCTCCTTACACTGGTGTATTTACTAGAAAGGGTGAGAGTGGAACATATGTACATGCATGCAGCTCCATGCCCTATTCAGAGGATATGAGCTTCCTCTTTACTTCCTAGTGTAGAGGGGAGTGGCTATATATCTGTAAGCTACAAGAGTGAATTGGCAGGACATGAGTTACTCAGCTAGCTGACCGTACCTATTAAGATCCCGGATCCTTATTCTCACCCCACCCCCTCCTGTCCTGACACAAGAGGCAACAACACACTGATTAGAATATGAAATTGCTATGAAAAACATGGGAAAGATTCTTACTCTCCCCTTTATAGTAGACCAGGGTCCAGTGATACCTTCTCTAAGAGAAATAAGAGACAACTGGTGACAAATCTCTTGGAAAAAACAAATAAAACATAACTCAGTTGAAGCCACAATAAATTACTTTCACAAAATCACTTATGAGCAAGCATATTGTATTAAGCTACTGGGTTTCAGGGTTTGTAAGGCAGGATTATGATGGAATGGAGTTGGAGTGTGAGGGAAATAAAATGGAGGTGAGTATAAAGTAAATAAAGGAGTTGAGAATGACTCCTGGGTTTGGATAAGTTAAATAGGCCCGACCTCTAGCGATTATGCATGTTTTTTTTTTAATTTTTTTTATCAAGATGGCACAACAAAATCTCTTCCTTCCTTCCTTTTTAACATCAACAGATTTTGTTATGAAAAATAATCATGTATTTCTTCTGGAAACTGTGCTGTATCACTGATCACCTAAATAGAATCAATGAATATATGTGATCTAGGTCAATGTCTTTGACATAGAACAGACACAGAACTAAAACAAGCCCATCTACCAGGTACTTGATATACTGTTGTATCAGGGGTATTCTGTATACCTAGAAATTCTGAGAAATGTTTTCTTCTGAAGTTTGGAGATATTGAAACTACACTTTTGAAATCATACCATATGCCAATATATACAATATCTCACTTATTCTTCACAGTGACCTTATAAAAATAACTATTATTTAGAGTTTTATTACTGGACAACTTGAAATGACAAATGTTATATTCATTCCATAAAAACAGTTCAGTTTGCTAAAATGAAATTTTCTCTTAGGTCTGTAAAATAATTTTCTACTTTAAAATGAAAAACATGGTCACAGATAGACACATATCCTTTCTCCTACATCTACTGTTATTCAAAACCACCCCTTCATCTTTGACTCTAAACACTTTCCCTGGACAAACAGTATTTAATTCCTATTAATTAGGAGTGAGTCCCTCTTTTCAGAACAGTATTTCCTATTAATTCAGTTATGAATGACATCACTTAGTTATTTTTATTGTAGTTGTTTTGTTTGCAGAGATATTTTGCTACTTAATATAAATATAATATAAAATACTATCAGTGTATATATAAAACCAAATGAAAGCCAATGAGGGGAACAGAGGAAATGTTTGGGGATGAGGGAGTTGTGTGTAAGAACGTATGTGTAGCTATGACAGTGAAAATTTGGACATGTTCCCATTTTTGCATAGCTTAGCAGAAATAGTAATACTTCCCTGCAAGAATGTCTTTTAATACTATCTCCCAACAACCATATCAAACTTCCTCTTAAACATCTTTGTGTTGTTATTGTGCTTTTTTCTTCACATAAAAACAATCATTGTATTAAGACTATGTCTCCTATATTACAGATGATCCGACATCTATAATTCTATTACAAAAATGCACTGGTGTTTTTAATGCCAGTGGGTTTTAGATAATTATGTTTTTAACACAAATTTATCAGCATAACAACCCATTCCACAAAATAGAAAAGAGACAATATTTACATCAATGGTGCTTTGAAACTAACATTTTCCCTCAGGGATTCATAGCCACATAGTCTCTAGTCTTTCCTCTTGACAGGTTATATATATTCTCAGAAGTAACTGTTTTGATGTTGCCTTAAAAAGGGGGGGGGGGGGAAAGAAATCTGGGACTACATGCATTTTCACATAAATTTCTCTATCACATTTGACAGTTTAATTATATTGTTGTTATTTGCATTTCTCATGTTACTTCATACGTCAGAGTCCTAGCTAATGGATTTCCATAAAGCAATACTTCATAGTGTTCTTTGCTGAATGAAATCTTATCTTAGTTTCTTGTTGTGCTAGATAAATTCAATCAACAACAACCATATGTTAAGAACTCTGAAGTTTGTTTGTTAGAATCAACAATTTCTGAAAGCCTTGATTCTTGGCTACACATAATACATGTTCTCAAATAAAAGCATTCCATGACAGAGAGAATTTTTAAAAATCACTAAGGAAATTTACTGGGGGGAAAAAAGAAATTGTGTTCATATTTCAACAATTTGAAAACACTTGTATACATTTCCCTCTAGCAACAATAACCCAAGGATTAGAAAAATTTCTGCTATGTCTCATCTCTTCTCAAACTTTTCCACACTAGAATCCAAAGATAAGTTTCAGAAGCATGAATTATTTGAATATTGTTTTGTACACTTTAATAAATGCTGTCTGCCATCAGATTCCAATCAATACAGTAACATTTTAGACTTGTCAAGGAATGAGTAGAATCACCCCTGGAACAAAACAGAAGAACCGAATCTCAACTGGCAAAATTGCATTATTTATTTTCACTTTCTGATCAGTCATGTTAATTGCATTTTCACCACAGTTTTGCAATTTTTTTGTGATGCTGAGAAACGTGGTAGTAATCTTAAAATAAGGCCTACTAGGTCCTTTATTCTACCAAGAAGGAATCAGTAGGTTCTAAAACTTGAGCATGCATTTACCACCACCCAGAAGACTTGTAAAAACAGATTCTTGGGTTCTGTCTCCAGAGTTTACAAAGCAGTAGCTTTGGATCAGGGCCCCAGAATCTGTATGGCTCACAAGTTCTGGGTGATGATGATGCTGGTCTGGGGAAACACACTTTCAGGGAACAGAATGAGAGGATTTCTGTGCAGAGAACTTGACTCTTCCAAAAACAGTTTGGCTAATTTCCCGTATGGGAGGGGAAAAGGTTTCCCTCTTCCTTCTAGATTCTTCAACTGATTTAATAATTAAATTGACATGTAGCCAATTAACAGGAGAAAGATTTAATTTCATACATAGAGGAGCTCATAAAAATATGACACTCAAAGAGGTGGCCAAAGTCAGCAGTTTTTATACTTTTAAGACAAACAATAAATTTGTGAAGAACTGACCAAAGAAGTTTGGGTTTAGGGTAGTTTGTTAGTGAAGAAGTAACAGGGTTTGTTTACACAGCCTGCTTAGTCCTGAATTCCTTATCTATGGTGATAAGTATGTCTCTTGGCCTCCTGCTATGAGAAGGGTACCTTTCACATGGGAGATTTATTTCCTGCTTTCACGGGGACAAAAGAGGGTCAGCGTGTTCTTCTTCCACGGGCTGTTTCTTAAGCATCTTTAATTCAAAATAATCAATATGCCAAAATGGCATACTTTGGGGTGACCTGCCCTAAACCCCATCATCCCTCATTCCAAATTATAAGTAGATCATTTTAATCATTCTCCATTTTTTTCTCTTTTATTAAAATGACTCCAAAGAAAACTGAAAAATTAAAATTTCGGTTTTATTAATCCAAAAGCTCAGTATTAGTAAAGAGACAATTATCTTTTCCTACCAGAAGATCAGAATAATTTTTAAAAGAATGGATTGATGGAAGGAATGGAAATGTGCAAATGGAAGGAAAAAAGGAAGAAAGGGAGGGCAGGAGGAAGGATGGAAGGAAGAAATCAGCTAATTACCAGTTAAGCTCTAGGGAGCCAGTGCATCGTATCATGACAAAAGTTAGGATCTCACTTGGTACCTCATTGTAGGTATGACATATTAATCAAAATCTGGTCTTGTTCAGGCCAGGGAGGGAGGAAATAAAGAAGGAGGGAAGGAGGGGAGAATGAAGTAAAGAAAGAAAGAAATTAGTTTCAAGGGCTTTAGAGAGAAAGACGTCTCAAATAATAATGACAGTGAAATAAATGCAATTTTACCTAAAAAGAGGACTTGAAGGCCACAGAATCTGCCAATTCAAGTAATTTTACAAATCACATCTATTGTCCTCAAATACTTTTTTCTTTAAATTCTCAGCTGCCACACAATTGGGTGGTCAATTAGGATAATTTGTGTATAAGCTCATTAGTAATTTCATTTGGGGGCCTCTGGTTGCATTCCTAAAGGATTAAATAAGAGATCTCTAAAAATCTTATTTCAAATGATCACTCCAATCAATGAACAATTATGAAGTTAATCAATTTTAAATAGAATATTTTTGTAAGTTTGAAACATTTTACAGGACACTTTCCTAATTACTAATTTTATTTCCTTTATGGAAGAACAACTGAAACAAAGGCACTCTAGCTACTACAAACAATAATTGCCTGTTGCAAAGATTTAGTAATCTCACCTTAAAATTTTATTTCAGACATTATTGAAAATATGTAGACATTTAAACCAGACTGACACAGATTCCAGAGTCTTTCTATTAGTGATCTCTTTCCAAGCCACAGTACCTTCTCAGAGCAGAGTAATAAAATGGAATGTTGTCTCATCCACGTATTGGCTGTTTATCATGTGCCCAGCATCTCCTGGATTTGGCAGAATGCAAAGAAAGTAAGATGAAGTCTGGTGCCTAAGATGAAGACAATCTAGGAAGAAGGCAAGATAACTACCTGAAATCAGGAGTCTACATGTCATTAAAAAAAAAAAAAAAAAAAAACCTGAAGTGGAAAAACTGGCTTCTGTAGTAAGAAAAAAACAACTTTAATTTGGGAGAATGAGCCTCATGGACATAGCTGGCAGAGAGTGAGGGGTGTTCAGGTGAGAAACTATCCTGCTCAGCGGGCAGAATGGCTCCACTGGGGAGCCTGTCTACATTACCACGTCAACAGAGCCATGGTTTTCCCACCTTGGTATCTCATTATAGATACAAATATTATTCTTTGGTATTTTTCAGGCAAAGATATTAATGGTGGATAAAATTATTTAAGCTCCACATAGAACTGAATGCACATAAGTATAGTCAGATCTTAAGGAAAATTCAGTTCTTTGTGGTTGAAAATAACAACCGTTCAGTATTAAAGCTGATCCTTACCTAGTTCAAATTAAATGTGTTTGTGTTTCTCTATTTTTAAATTATTTGCTCCTTCTCAAAAGCCTGTGCTTTGAGTTTGCAGGCCTTTTACTGGTATGTTTGTTTTCTTGCTGAGTGTGTTACTCTTTTGTCATAGTTATCTTTGTTTTGGGCAAGGTAATACCTCTTCATCTATAATTGTAAATGTTAAAACAGAGTTGTATAAACTACATAGCTAGCTCAAACTTTATTTGCAGAAGTGTTTCTTCTGGGTCATCAAAATGTAAATAACTTTCTGGATCCATAATTGTGCAAGTGTGGGGGGGAGGGGGAGAGAGATTGAGTGAGTGAGAGAGAGAGAGAGAGAAAATACACACTAATATGACTCGCTTTTGATGATGTTTAAGAAGCAGCTGTCAGTCTGGCTGAGTTCCTGGCAGTTTCTATACAGATGAAGAAGACTGAATAACCATTGGATATTTTTCACTGAAATGTTCTGCAGATGTTGGCAAAAAGAGCCCTTGAAAGGGACAAATGTGCATTTTAAAGTGCATGCAGAAAGATGAGGCCTCAGGCAGGCATAGCAATGAAACAGTCTTTCAAAGGAATAACATTCCTATTCTGCCAAATCCAAGGAATAAGTGAAAAACACCCAGTAAACAAAATTTACCTCCTCAACTGACATCTCTCCTAGATGATATGCATACTTTGAATGTTTTAGAAGAAACTATACAATAGCCAGAAAGGAAACAACATATACCTATATATTGGCATTTCAAAGATAGAATCTGTATGTTCAAAAATAAATTAGGCAATCTTTATGTTTCTAATCAACTCAACAGAGACAATATTTTAAAAGTTGCAAATATTCCAAATAAACATATTTCCAGGGTATAGGATGATTCTGCATAATTTATTCTAATAAAGAATCTGAAATTAAGATAAATATTTATCACTAAATACTGTTGCAAATTTTAGTCATCTAAATGATTCTAATACTATGTCACCCCATCAATCAGAATTTAGTTAATACAAAACAGTTGCGTATTATAAAAATAAAAAAAAGAAAGTACCTAAAGTAGGAGACAATTTCATTTTGGCTGATTAGAACAACTTAGAATAATGGAAAAACATGGTCTTTAAAGATAGGCATCTTGATAAATTTCTACTCTCTTTTATTTACTGGCTATGTAGTCATGCGGAAGTCACTTCAGCAATCTGAGCTTAAATTTCTTCATGATTACACAATAATAGCCCCTGTCAGACCTACTCTTTTCAAGCATCATTTGAGATAATAGATACAAAAGTAATTTATAAAGTGTAACGCACTAGTCTAGTTAAAAAAAAAAAAATCAGTGGACTTAAAATTAGAGTGAGAGTTTCAAGTCCCAGCTCTTTTAGCTGCTGGGTGAACTTGGAAAGGTCATTATTTCCCTTCAAGCCTATGAGCTTCCCCATAACTGTAGTTCTTAAAGTGTGGTCCCTAACGTACAGCATCAGCATCACCTGGGAACTTGTTAAAAATACCCTACCCCAGGCTTCCTGAATCAGAAACTCTGGAGGTGGACCCACCATTCCATGTTTTAAGGAGTCCTCCAAGTGATTTTTAATATATCTTAAAGTCTAAGAGCCACTAAACAACAGAAACAACACCAATCTCAAAAGCTGTTGTGAAGATCATCAGAACCACCTGTGATATATTAGCACATATACACACATGTGCGTGAATGTGCACACACATACTACCCCACATACACGTCCTCTGCCCACCCAAACTAATTAAATTGGAATCTCTGCAGGAACAAACCCAAGCACCAAGCAAAGATCACAGTAATTTAATTCAGGTAGTGCTAATAATTTCCAGAGATGTTACAGGTGACCAAAGCACCTGGGGGTTCACTCTAGTTACTTTCAACTTGTTACTGCAATTATGTCCATTGTCCAAGGTCATGGGTTCCCTGGACTTTCCAGGTCTTCAGTATTTTTCTGCCAAACTAACCAGAACAATGTATAAGGAGGCTGCGGACCCAAGAGAATAGTATGGTAGTCCCCCTTAAGCACAGTGGGTATGTTCCAAGATCCCCAGTGGATGCCTTAAAATCCATATAGTACCAAACTCTGTATATCTTAGGATTTTTCCTATGCATACATATCTACAATAAAGTTTAATTCATAAATTAAGCACAGTAAGAGATTAACGACTGATAATTGTAAAAATATGCTGTAATAAGTTATATGAAGTGGTCTCTGGAAGGATCTCACTGTACTGCATTCACCCTTCTTGGGATGTGAGATGATAAAATGCCTACGTGATGAGATGAAGTGAGAGAATTGACTTAAGCATGTGACGCAGTGTTAGGTGACTATTAACCTTTTGTGATACCCCAGACAGAAGACCATCTGCTTCCAGACAGCAACTGACTAGATAAAGGAGACCACAGAGAGTGAAACCACAGATGGGGGAGCAGGGGGAGATAACATAGTTTGAGTGCACTGCACAGCACCCACCTCCCCACCCCGTCAAATTAACCACCGACCCAGAACCACAGAAGGAAATTGGATTCTTTTCTCCATAGCTACTTCCACCGTTTTCTTTAGGAACTTAGGCGTGGAGACCTCAAAAGCAAGCAGTTGTGGACTTCAAGTGGCATCTATTCCTGTTATGGGATAAAACTCCTCTTAGACAAAGTATGAAACCTGGAAAGAGCAAGCACCCATTATCAACACTATAAACTAGCTTGAAATACGAGGGTAGGGTACACTAGATTAAAGCAAATATCCAGGGAAATTGGTTTCTGTTTTTTGCTCTCCATTTAAATGTGCAAAATTTGACCCAAAGCATAACTGACAGACAGTGTCATACTGGTTTCAAATGTATTTTTAAATCAATTGTGTTTTAAATATTCAGTAAAAAGAAAAAAGAAGTGGTAGCTCTATACCTAAAAAGGCTTTTGACGAAATCAGTTAAATGATCCCATGAATTGTCCCTTTATCTCACCTAACTCACCCTTCTCAAACTGTGGGCTTAGTTGTGTCAAGGCCCTCAGAAGTCACCCAACAAGCACGGCACAAAATAACGGAACATCAATTTTACACAATGATGTGAACAGAAACACATTTAAAACAAGGAGATTATATGGAATATTACAAGTAAGGCAAGATTTAAGTGAATTAGAGAAACCTCATGCTGGTGTAGGGCCACTGTAGCTTTACCACCAAACCATTCTGCACATGTCCCCTCCATGTGCTCATATTAAGCTTCTTTTACCAATAGTAGTATAAAGATAGAAAAATGTGAGCAGTCTATTAAAAAAAATGAGGTAGGGAGTAATTCAATTACAGAGCTCATCCAGGCTATAAAAAATACTATGTTTGAACTATCAGCATAATTGAGGTCAAAGAATTAAAGTAATAATTGCTTAAAACTTTCAACTCATATGCATGTAAAATAAACATCAATTTCATGAATGTCAACTCTAATCTGTTAGAAGAATAGCAATGTTAAATTAAAATGCTGTCTCATGAAAACGTAGGTGACACTGGTGAACATCGTTTTACTATTTCAGTTTGGAAGCCAAGAATACTGTAAACAGTGCTCACTCCACAGAAGTACACACACACTCACACACATACTGTGCTCCAACTGTATTTGTGACTAAGTAAAAAAATAACTTGCTTTTCAGCAAATCATCAGGTACAAATGAACCCAACTCATGAGAACTAAATTTTCATGCCTGCAACAATTCAACAGAGTAGCCAAAATTTTGCACCATATATCGCAAATATGAAATCTGATAATATACTTTAGATTAGTGCTTAATTTTCTCTAAGTGAAATTAAGAACATTATAATAGCTGAGGTATGATTAAATAGTCTTATATAAATACCACTTCCAACTTCTAAAAAATATATAAAATTGATGGTGTTAAGATAGCGTTTTTGAGAACTGTATTTACCTAAACAATATAAACCAACATGGCTCCGGATTCATGGGATGATATTGGCCGGATGGCACACTGAAGTTATTAAGGATTATACACAGAAGTCAAAATTAAGCATTAAAAGAAGTTACTATTTTTGTTATTGGTAATATTGTTGTTTATCCACATGTCTCCTAATATTAATTTTTTTATTCTTTATAATTAAGTGTAATATCCTTTTACCTATAAGATTGGCAAAAGTAAA
Source organism: Ailuropoda melanoleuca (assembly GCF_002007445.2). Taxonomy (NCBI): domain Eukaryota; kingdom Metazoa; phylum Chordata; class Mammalia; order Carnivora; family Ursidae; genus Ailuropoda; species Ailuropoda melanoleuca. The sequence continues at coordinate 107,879,605 of NC_048225.1, forward strand.
AAAAAAAGTGACATATAGAATATTGGCAGGGGTAAGGAGAAACAGGTGGTACTGTCAAATTTGACAATTTCTATATAACACAATTCAGCAATATCTGTCAAAAATATACATACTCTGACATAATTTTGCTACAGTTACTTATCCTGTTACATATATACTTGTACTCTGACATAATTTTGCTACAGTTACTTATCCTGTTACATATATACTTGTATATATACAACATAAAATACGTACAAGGATATCCATTCCAAACTAGTCACAATAGGAAAGAGCAGTGGGGTGGGAGCCCTGCCCCTAATATGCTACTGGTTAACGATTTATTCATTAAAAAGAAGTAATACACAGCTACTAAAAAGAATAGCCCTAAACATACTAATAGGAAATAATTTCCAATACATAATATGAAGAACAATTGTTAGAACAATAACTATTAGAACAATTTTGATTGCATAAGCAAATTCATAAATAAAATAGGTCTGTGAATTCTTAGCCTAATTTGGATATAAACCTAAGAAATTCTGAGGTTCTTTTTGGAAGATATATAGGGGGCGTGGGAACTAGCAGAAGAGGCAGACACTTCTTCAATTTTATACTCTTGGTAAATTTTAAATTTTATGCCATTTACATGATGATATATTTTTTAAAATTAAGCTTAGAAAGGCAGAAAACTCCAGTTGATTTTTCCAGGGCCACCAGAGAAATGGAATACATTTGTGATAAGAACCTGGCTTTTTTTTCCCTTGTAAGTACATTATTTTTTTTTTCAAATTTTGGTTTAAACTCTGGTTAACATATAGTGTAATATTGGTTTCAGGAGAATTTAGTGATTCGTCACTTACATATAACACCCAGTGCTCATCATAACTAGTGCCCTCCATAATACCTAAATAGCCCATCTCCCACCCACCTCCCTCCACCACCCTTCAGTTTCTTCTCTGTCATTAAAAGTCTCTTACGGTTCATTTCCCTCTTGTTTTTTTTTCTTCCAAACCTGGCATTCTTCATACATTTGTGTGTGTATGTATGCATGTCTTAACTATGTTAGATCCTCTCTATTTTTACAGATGAGAAAACGGATGTTCAGAAGGGTTCAGTAATTGTGTCCAGCAATTGTGTCCCAGAAAATAAATGGCAGCACCAAACGTTGTGTTCAACTCCACTGAGCTCCAAAGCCTGTGGTCTTAACCACCACACTGCACACGTTCTTTAGAGATTAGTTACAACTAGGTATCTATCAATGTCAGTTTTGAACTTTTAAATTGGTATTCAATGCCAAATTGCCAAATTTAACCTTACATTTTTCCAACAATGCACTATCATCAAATAATTTAGTGTCTTTTACAGTATACAACCCCATTTTTTAAATTTAACTATTTCTGCACCAAGTAGAAAGTTACAGCCATTATCAGAATGATTGAGAATGCCTTTCTGCAGCACTGATCATTTTACTCTCTGAATTATGCTAATTTTGCCTTAAATAAAAACCTCAAAAACAACGTGTTGATCACTGTCGTTATTAACATGCAATAAGAAGAAAGGAGTCCTGGTTAATAGTGCTAGAAATTGATAGTTTCAAATTCTGAACTCAGTTCCTAACTTCACAACTGCGTTTCAAGTGTGACTTCTCTCAAGTCTCTTAACCCCTGGAAACTTCATCTCTGAAAGGGTAGCTGCAAAATGTACCATCCTCCGTGGGATATTATGAGCTGTCATTAATTAATGTTTTGTAGAGCACTCTGAGATTTCATTTGAATGGTGCTACATCAATGCAAAGTATCAGGAAGCCACTTAAAAATCAAACTGTCACCTGCTCCACAGACTCAGGCAAAGCCTGCAGTTTGCTGATAATGAAGTTGGCTCTTGTGTATGTTTTTTGAAGCTAGTTGGGGTGGAGTTTATTAGAGCATCATTTTAATAAGGCTATTTGTGAGCCTAACAGAATAATAGAGGTGTGTAAATACTTTAACTCTCAATTACTTGGGCAGGGGCCTCTTTACCTTCCCACTGCTGTTTAATAGTCAGCCGGAGGCTGATTGAGGATGTTTGAAACACCTGGTCAGAAAGCAGACAAGGGGGCGGAGACACAGAAGGAGCTCTCTGGCTGATGCTGGGAAGTCCAGATTACCTAGATGCCTTATTCTCCATACGCTCCCTCTCTCCTGGAGAAGGTCAAAGCCAGAGGCTTGGCTTTAATACCTAATAAGTGTACAGAAGGAAAGGAAAAAGAGTTACTTGATCTCAAGTTTGTCAGTCACTACAAATTCTGAACATCTCCAAAAAATATAAATTCCTGTTACTCTGCTGTGCCTCGTGCAAAGTAAAACCACAGGTTTGTTAATCCACCCCAAATATGTACTCAAAAAACAAAGTGTTGACTTTATTTTAGCCGATCTTCCATGACATGTGATCTTCTCAAGTCCATGATTTAATAAGACTTCACAGATGTTATTAGTGACTAATATCTAACAAAAGACTATATTCAAGTGTATTTTGAGAAAAAAAAGTCTAATTTTTTTTCAGTAGTCTTCAAGAGAAAGTACTGATTTATGATCTCCAGTGTGCTGCTCTTTCCCTGGTATTTTGTTAGTGTGTATGGTACTATTGTTACAGTTAATTCCCCTGCTAAATCAGACAACTCTGTCATAGTTCATGTGCTAACAGATTTGGCTTTGCAATCATAATTGTTTACTTTAGTATAGTCACTGCTTACAAATTAAGAATTATAGGTTTAAGAAAATACAAAAAACATTCAAAAATAGTTTGGGGATCACAAAAACAGTATGTTGCCCAATATCTTATAAATACTTAAGAAAACAGTTGCTAAAAATTCCTGTCAAAATGTAATATAGCAGGAAATAGGGGCAAAAATATATTCAACCTCAAAAATAAGACATTACATTTGTCAAATATCAAAGAGGCACTTCTGATAAAATTAAAGAAATCAAAGAAAATTATTTTTTAAAGATATTTTATGTTGTTGAAAACTTAGTATGAGAAAATTTGATGTTTACTAATACAATATATTTAAATGAAATTAACTTCCAGCAGTTCAGAAATTTATATTAAGGATAATATTTTATATTGAAGAGAGTATTGAAACGAGTATTAAAAATCATGACAGTTTTTCTGGAAATAACTGCCAATAACTATCCAACAAAAATTTTATTTGTACTATTTCCTAGATAAAAGAGAAATTCTGTAATACTACCTGAGACTATACTTACCTTCATTTTTCCGTGCTTTCTACCAGCAAGCTTGCTGGCAAAATCCCAGAACACAACTGACATTTACCCTGAAATTCTGTCCAATCAAATGCCAGATTAGACATACTGCTGAATCCAAACAACAGAGGCATAGTACATCACATAACAATGTTCCAGGACTCAAACTAGTCCACAGGAAAAAGTAATAGAATTTTTAAAATATTACTTTTAAAAATATAACAAAGGCAAATTGAAAAACAAATATATTTTTGGACGGATTTTAAAAGCCAAACCACATGTTATTTAAAGGAGACTGAAAAGGAAAGAATAAAATTTAAATGACCAAAACAAAATCAGGAAAATATTAACATTGTGTGTGTGTGTGTTGTGTACACACACTATCAAAAAAAGTAGATTTTAAAGAAAAAATCATCTCAAGCTATGGTAGATTGAAAACATCTCCATGGTAGGTTGCAACTCGTTCTATCAATAGAAGCTTATTTCCCCACCTCTTGAAACCGGACTGGTGTGCATCTTGCTTTGACCAATAATCTATTAGACGTGATGTTGGGTGGGCTGCAGAGCTTAGGATGATGTTATAGCCTTTGTGGATTCTGCCCTCACTTACTAAACTCCAAAACTACAATGGTGTGAAAAATCCTAATCCAGTTTACTGAACGATAAGGTGCTATGCCTAGAGAAGATCCACATTGCTCTAGTCAATGGCCTGTTCCAACTGCCAGACACAATGTGAGGCCTTCCTGGATCTTCCAGAACTACTCAAGCTACCAGATGACTCCAACCTCATAAGTACTGCCAAGCTAGAAAAACAGAAAAGCTGAACAGGTTGTCAACCACAAGAATCACAGGAAATAATAAATTTATGTAGCAATAAATAACAAAAACAATTGTTAAGGCTGGAAAATGAGCTGTGGTAGATTGAAAACATGGCTACAAAGAGGGGATATCTGCATCTCTACCTCTTAAATCCAGACTGGCCTTTTGCCTTACTTTGACCAACAGAATGTGTGGTAATTAAATCACATGGAATGTAAGAGATTTTCTATCTTTTGCTTTTACTTCCTTAGAACCCTCAGAGTTACTTGCTGTGAAAAACACTGAGTCTAGACTACAGGAAGAGGTGAAACTATATGGAGAATAACTGGTTTGTCTTAACCAATAGCCAACATCAATTGCCAAACAGATTAAAGGAGATCACCGTGGGCCCTGCAGACCCAACTGAGCTGTCAAATGACCGCAAACACAAGAGTTTGCCAAAACTAATACAAAGAAGAAACCCCTAAAGAAAATTTTGTCTCTGAGCACCAAAAGACAGACAAGAGAATATTCATAGCTTTAATAGTCATAAAAGCAAAAGCTAAATAAATACATAAGGGGAGATGCCTGTCACGGCAGAATGGATAATTATATTTATAATCAAATGGGGGCATTTGATTCACTCCACAGCACTGAAAACAAGTAAGAAGTTCTACTAGGTGATGTCGGCAAGATGGCAGAGTCAGAGATCTCACGTTCATCACCCCACAAAAAGACAACAATGGGACAACCATCCATGAACAGAAGTAGCTCTGGAGGAACCTTGGAGTTTACTCAAGAAGCTACAGCAATACAGCGGGGGTGGGGGAAAAAAGTAAGAAAAGACATGTAGAAAGAAAAATTTCATTTTGGCTACATCATCCTATCCCCCAGGCAAGCACAGATCAGTGCCAAGAGGATCAACCCACAAGTCCTAGGAGAGGAAAAGCAACGCAGGGTGAGCATCAGACTCCCCCAGGTTTTCTGGATGCTGCATGACAGACCTGCTGCAGTTTACCCTACCCAGATCGCTGGGGAGTTCAGCATAGCTGAGACACTAGAAGTAAAGGAGGGCAAGGCTATTAGTAGTAACCACATGGCAAGTGACACCAAGGGCCACAAAGGCCTGATCTCAGAAGATCCTGGCAGCCCTCCCCATGTCGGCCTGAAAAGCAGCCACCATAGATGCCCTGTGACTTTTACCACAAAGGACATCAGTGTTCACAGCTGTGGACACCAGCTGCCTGCTTGCAAAGGAACCCAGCAGCTTTCACCACTGAGGAAAGCAACAGTCATCACATCTACTGGAGAGGTTCCCTCAAGCTTTCACCACCCAGGGTACCATCATTTTTGCCTTTAAGAGATTTCAGCTACCTGAGCGGGTCCTAATCCCCTCTCTGAGCCAGAAAAGCCCCAACAAGTACCGTCCCAAGAACCTCGGCCCTGGGATCCAGTGGAGGTGCAATAGCCCCAACGGCAACCTCTGTCTGGCTCTCTAAACATAGCCTTACACTACCACCCAGCAGTCACGCTCCTTCGTAGTTACTCAAAAGAGCTGGAAACTTATGTCCACACAAAAACCTACACATGGGTGTTTATAGCAGTTTTATTCATGATGGCCAAAATTTGGAAGCATCCAAGAGTCTGCCTGTAGATGAATGGATAAATAACTGTGATACATCCAGACAATGGAATATTATTCAGAGCTAAAAAGAAATGAGCTATCAAGCCGTGGAAAGACATGAATGATGCTTAAATACATATTACTAAGTGAAAGAAGACAATCTAAAAAGGATATGTGCTATATGGTTCCAACTATATGTTATTCTGGAAAAGACAATACTATGAATACAGTAAAGAGATCAGTGGTTGCCAGGGGTTACATAAGGGCAGGAGGAGTGAACATGCAGAGTACAAAAGATTTTTAAGGCAGTGAAAATATTCTGTACGATACAATAATCATGGATACATGTAATTATACATTTGTCCAAATCCACAGAATGTACAACACCATGAGTGAACCGAAATGTGTGCTACAGACTTCAGTGATTATCAGTTGTCAATGTAGCTTCATTAATTGCAACAAATGTATCACTCTGGTGGGGGATGCTGATAATGGGGGAGGCAATGCCCATGTGGGGGAAAGAGTATATGAGAATTCTCTATGCCTTTTACTTGATTGTGCTGTGAACCTAAAACTGCTCTAAAAAATAAAGTCTTAATAAAAAATAAATGGACAAAGGACCCAAATAGACACTTCAAAAAGAAGAAATTCCAACAGCTAACAAGTACATGTAAAGGTGCTCAACATCTCTATTCATCAGGGAAAACGCCAGTCAAAGCCATACTGAGAGATCACCTCATACCAATCAGGACAGCTGTTACCAAAAAGTTAACAAATATTGACAAGGATGTGGAGAAAAGGGAAGCCTTATACACCAATGGCGTAAACTGGTACAGCCATTATGGGAAATGGTATGGAGATTCCTCAAAAAATTAAAACTAGAACTACCATATGATCCAGCAACTCCTATTTTTTTTTTAAGAGAAAGAGAGAGAGCTTGCACGTGCAAGCGCACAAGCAGGGGAGAGGAGGAGGGAAGCAGAGAGGAAGGAGAGAGCGAATCTTAAGTAAGCTATATGCTCAGCAAGGAGCCTGCCCTGGGTCTCAATCTCATGACTGTGAGATCATGACTTAAGCCGAAACTAAGAGTCAGACACTTAACCAAGTGAGCTACCCAGGCGCCCCCAGAATCTCTACTTCTGGGCATATATCCAAAATATTGAAATCAGTAACTTGCAGAGATATCTGCACCCCTGTGATCACTGCAGTATCATTCACAATAGCCAAGTTATGGAAACGACCGAAGTGTCCATCAATGGATGAAGGAATAAAATGTGAGATATGTATACATATACATCTACGTATATATACCACCTGCATTTCAAAAAGCTTGTGTCACATCACTTCACTTTTACAAAAGACCTACATTAGTACCTCTTTTCACCAACTTAAATCTGAAAACAACTTTCACTTTTATGAAAAAAGGCAAAAAGTGAAAAATGCATTGACCTGAGGCTGGGGCGGCTCAGTCGATTAGGTGTCCACCTTTGGTTCACGTCATGATGCTGGAGTCCTGGAATTGAGCCCCACAACAGGCTCCCTGCTCAGAGGGGAGTCTGCTTCTCCCTCTCCCTTTGTCCCTCCCCCAAGCTTGTGTGTGTGTGTGTATGCGTGTGTGCGTGCGTGCGCACACACACACACTCACTCTAATAAAATCTTAAAAAAAGAAAAGAAAATAGCGTTGGCCTAAGAGAGGTTACTTTTGGGTCTGGGAAATGCTCAAAAATTTTTTCCATATAAATTAATAGCAATTGTTTCTACACTTTATGCCGTTTGGCTTAACGAAAGTTTTCATAGGAACACACTACTTTTGGATAGCAGAGGAAAATTGTATAACCAACAGAATATTATTCAGGATTAAAAAAAGAAAGAAATCCTGCATTTTTTAAGAACATGGATGGAGCTGGAGGACATTATACTAAATGAAATAAGCAAGACAAAGAAAGAAATACTATACAATCTCACTTTGCAGAATGTAAAATAGTTAAATTCATAGAAGCAAAGTAGAATGGCAATTGATGGGCTGGTCAAAAGTTCCACAGTTTCAGTTATGCAGGCTAAACAAGTTACACAGATGTAATATACAGCATGGTAAGGATAGAGAGTTTTAGTTTTTACTTGAAAAATTTTAAAAAGATGATCTTAAATTTTCTTTACACATGCAACAAAATGGTAAATATGTAAAGGTGATAGATATGCTAATTAGCTTTATTGTGGTGCTCTTTTCACAATGTATACATATATCAAAACATCAAGTTGTACACCTTAAATATTTATAATTTTCATATGTCAAAGATATCTCGGTAAAACTGTTAAAAAAGATTCTGCTAACAGTTTCAGTCATTAATAGGCATCCCCAGCAACAAAAACAAAATATAAAAATTATGTGTATTTATGTCAGCTATCTTTTAGGGTACTCAAATTCCAAAAAGAGAATGGCAAAATAAGTGACATTATAGATCATATATATAAAATTATTTAGGTACATCATTTCAATCAATAATGTGTTTCTTAACATATAGTACATTATTAAAATGTTAAAGCTGGAATTAAAGGAAGTAAAGAAACCATCACCTTTAATCCCCACCCAGAGATAACTTTTAACATTTGATATTAAAACTATCCTAGTTTAAAAGAGAGATACAAAGAAACAAAGAACAAAAGAAAGAACAAATAAAGAACTATGGCTATATGGATAACTATAGATGAATATTAACAACAAAATTATTAGCAAGCAAGTTATAAAAAATAGAATATGATTTCACAAAACTGGAAAATCCAAGTAATATAGATTGTGTTGGATATAGGTACATTTTTTTTTACTATTAATAGTCTCTACATATATATATTACATATATATACCCTTATATACATATTTCACAATAAAAAGCAATAAAGTCTTTTGAAAGGAAAAGAAAAACAATCTCCTAAGACCTTAATATGAACTGATTTATTTTGACTTACTGGTAACAGTCCTATTATTTTCTACTTGAAAGAACAGAGCACCATCAATAAGTCACACTTCCATAAATATCAATAATTCCAATGAGTAAGTTTATTATGTCTTTGTAGAAAATTATCCAAATTTAAAAGATATGAAGGGACTCTTAAGGGGGTCTTTCTCATATATATTAATGTACCTTACTTTTTTGCTCAAATCCTCCAATGACTCTCCATTCCTTTAAAGTTCAAAATTTACAACACCCTACAAAACCTCCCATGATCTGTGTGTCTCCCATTTCCCATCTGTGCTTTCTTATGTACTATTCTCTCTTGTGGTCACTTCACTCCAACTGGGCCTTTGCCCTGGCTGTTCCTCTGGCCTGCAATGCTCTTCCTCCTGGAATTTTTACAGTTTATGCCTTGAGGGCTTCAAGTGGCTTTCTGGTTCTTTTTGTTGTTGTTGTTGTTGTTGTTGTGTGTGTGTGTGTGTGTGTTTTAATTGCTTACCACCTTGTCAGCGAGGCTTCACTTTGCCACTTTATATAGAAATGCAACCTGTTCTCTCTCCCCTCCGCTCTTCCAGATCCAGGCACTCCTCCTTACCTATACTACTTTCCCTTTCCTCCATGTCATTTTTATCTTCTAATGAAGTCCATAATATGGTATGTGATATGTTTCATGGGTTGTTTTTTTTCCCAATCCGAACTGTATCCAGCTTTATTAAAGATATTTTTCATAAACAATCACGGTATTTTCAGGCAGGACGTGGGCAGATTATCGTTAACAATATACAACTTTCAAACTCCCTTCTCCAACGGACTACCAAAATCATGAAGCCACTATAAAACCCAATGAAGTCTTCACGTGTTTCTCGGAACAGGGAAAGTGTAGAGTGAGGGTTGACAACAGTTCACATTTAGCATGTTGTTTAATAATTTTTCACAAACTGACCCTGACTTTCAGAAAATGAAATGAAAATGGCAGAATCATTGATCTGAAGATCCACAAGCTAAAAAAAAGGAACTCTTTTGAGGGATGCCATCTCAGTGGTGACTCTATAAAGTCCGGATTGCCTGACATACTGGGACCAAGTCAAGACACCCCAAAGTGGCACTGCCCACCAGCCAATGTTTTAGGGATCCTAATCCTTGCCAAGACAGCCTGAGTGTTGATAGGTGAGCTTCTAGTGGCACCAGTTTCTGGCAGAGATGAGAGGGCCCCCTTACCACATGTAGCATTTTCTAATTACCTAATCAGTACCCCAAGTGAACTATAAAGTAGCCATAAGAATGAAAACAAAAGCATAAAAATTATTTAGGAACAAACCTTCTCACAGATTGTTGGAATTTTTTTCTTTAACTTAGCATGTCAAAAATTTGGTAAATGCTAAGTTTAGGACATGGGTAAAGTGGCGTTAGGTTTTTACGCTTAAATAAAAATATTCTATTTGCAGAAGTAGTCATTTGGAATATAAGTGACAAATATGTACTGCCATCAGTTCTCCTACCCACAGGAGGCTTAAACTTTTTGTGTATGTACCTTGCACATGGCTGTGTATGTCGTTGCTATGGTCAAAGAAAGGAAGGTGGAAATGACTATGTCTCTTCCTAGCTGACACTATAATAGCCAAGTGCATGTTTGGACGATTTCTTTTCTGCCTCAAGTATCATTATTGCCACTGTGGAGATTGTAGCTGATACATGATTCTGGATTCCAGAGTGAGCACTACAATGAGACTGAGCAGAAGCCCCAGGCCAGCTCATCACACAGGCAGCTGGCACCAGCAAGAAACACACTGTAGTTGTTGTTTTAAATTTGTCAAGACAGCGTAGCCTCTATTCTGAATAATAAACCAAACTTGGAAAATTGGTCCCTAGCTCAGGTTCCTGAAGATGACTGACCCTTTTCAGGCATTTCACATTATTCAGTAATTGAACAAATGCCAAAACGCACTTCAATTTGTAGACAGTTTTAATTGACATGGCACTGCTTTGAGTGGTTGTGACCTTTGAGGGAGGCCCAGAAAACATTCATGAGGCACTAGGGGAAATACACACATTCACATTTTATGCTTCACTTAGTCTGTGGTTTAAAAAAATTACAATTTGCTATGCCCAGAATGTAAATTCACTTTAAATGACAACATGTGCCACTGGGCTGTCCTTAGATTTTTATCTTCAAATCCTCTAATTTTTAAAATTTCACTTTTATTCTTACTTATTTGACCTACCACAATTAAATTTTTTAAAAATCTGGAAAGAAAAGAGTCTCTTGCCTTCTTATTTACCATAGGTGATAAAAACCATCCCATCCAGAAGCTATCTAAAAAGAAATAGATGTGATTTTTGTTTAAACGTTCAGTGACTAGGGGCACCTGGATGGTGCAGTCAGTTAAGAGTCTGACTCTTGGTTTCGGCTCAGGTCCTGACCTCAGAGTTGTGAGATCGAGGCCCGAGTTGGGCTCCACGCTCAGCAGGAGGCTGCTTGAGATTCTCTCTCCCTCTGTCCCTCCCACTCTTGCTCTCGATGCACATATCTTACAGGATCAGAACAAGGTGGCTGGCTATTCGAATGAGCTAAACAAATTAGGTGACTGAAGGCTGCTACATCATGTATCAGTTTAACAGATTCTATAATCCTCTGATTACCTAGGTGACTCAGTTTTTCTCTATATCACTCTGTAACATTTTCAAAGAATGTTCCCTTTCATTTTATTCTCAAAACAAAATTCTGAAATGGTCAATTGATATATTATTAACTAAATTTTTGCAAGAAAGACAAGATTTCTTGGCCAAGAACACAGAGCTATATATGGAAGCATAAAGGCAACATTACAAATTTTTTTTAAGATTTTATTTTTAAATAATCTCTACACCCAACATAGGGCTCAAACTCACAACCTCTTTGAGGTCAAGAGTTGCATGCTCTACCGACTGAGCCAACTAGGTGCCCCAACATTACAGATTTCTACTCTAGTTCTTATACCTTACAACATCCCTATATTTTACATCTCTTCTTATTACCCAATTCCATAACTGTTTCGAAAATTTTCAGATCACTGGTTCAACTTATACTTCATTTTCTTATATGCATTCACTAATAAGCATCTGTAACAGGCTTTCCTGAATATTAAAAAAGGGATGTTTTTTAAGATGGTGTAGGAAAGATCAGTGTTCCAACAATCACTTGAAGTCTGAGTCACAGACTCCTAGTTCTTTTGGAAGTACCACTCTTCCAGAAATTAAACAGGTTTCATCTCTACCTAATACCAATCTTATTCATATGCCTATAAACCCACACAGAATTCTGTTTTTCTTTTTTATAGACACACAAACAGCTTTATTTCTTCGGTCTCTTGTCTTCATGTGTCTCTCTCAAATTAATGGTTAGTCACTTTGAATTTCTGGTCTTCAGTAGAACCACAACCTTGAGTTTTTGCCCTTAAGTCATTTTATCTAATTAAGAACTTTTATTTGGCCCCATTGTCTTAACTTGAACTTTGCCTGAGGGACCATAATGCACTGAAGATAATTAACAAGAGGTATTGAAAGCATATTCTTAATTTGGTCTTTGACAAAAGGGTGAATTTTAATAAGAGGTCACTCAAAGTTTTCTCAATTGGTTCTCATACTCTCTTACTACTTGGTTTTAAGAAGGACTTGCCTTTTTCAAGGCCCAATGCTGAATGTTCTATGTTCTTTTTCATTCTTACTTGCAAATTGGCCAATTCTTTCTAGGCTATGTTAAACACATCCAACAACAAAGAAGATGAACAAACAATACTGTTCTTTAACTTCCCCTCAAAGCCAGGAATTCATTTCATACATGACCTGTGTCCTATATTTCCAAAAATAACTATTTTACCATATGATTTTCCACTGAATAAACATCAATCTGACTCTGATACATGCTGTCCTTCTGGTAATCTAAGGACTTATATTTTCAATCTGTTGTAATAACACCTGAAACCTAGTACTAAGTTTTGTGTCTGTCTATGAGAGTATCTTTATCTTAATGAGTTTAAATAATTTTTAACAATCTTGGTATACAAACCTATCATATGACTTGTCCTTTTTACTTTTTAATGATGTCTTTGATGAAGTGAAGCTTTGGTATCGGGATATCGATGCACTTTAAATTCATGTAGGCCAATAAACCATTGTAAATTACATGAATCTAGAAATTTGAGCGTAGAACTCATCATTGCTAACAGAAATAAGCTAATGCATATACTCAGACATCAAAACTACTACGCTGGTTTAACTTTCTCTATTCACTCAACACCAATTCTTAGAAGAAAAAAGGTTTTTTTGGCTTAAACAGAAAATTTTTCTCTCAAAGTCTAAAGGCAAGAAGTTCAACACCAGTTTCCCTGAGCCAAAATCAAGAACTACCCCATCTCCGGAGTGTTGACAGGGCCACATTGCTACAAGAAGCTAAAGGGAAAAATCTGTCCCTTCACTCTTCCAGCTGTTTCCCACATCCTTTGGCTGTGACCACATCCCTGACTCAAATCTCTGCCTCCATCTTCACACTGCTTTTTCTTCTGTGTATGCAATATCTCTCTGCCCTTCTCTTTTTTCCCCCCAGCTTTCTTGGAATTTTGTTAGGACTTGCACTGAATCTGTAGATTGCTTTAAGCAATACGGACATTTTAACGTTGATTCTTCCAGTCCCTGAACAGAATATATCTTTCCATTTATCTGTGTCTTCTACAATCTTTTCATCAATGTTTCATGGTTTTCATTGTACGGTCTATCACCTTCTGGTTAAATGTATTCCTAAATATATTGTTTTGATGCCACTGTAAATGGAATTGTTTTCTTAATCTTTTTTAACAGTTCATTGTTAGTGTACAGAAATATGCAACAGATCTTGTGTGTTAATTTATATCATGAAACTTTACTGAACTCATTCATTAGTATAGGTTTTTTATAGTCCTTAGATTTTCTATATATAAGGTCATGTCATCTGTAAACAAGACAGTTTTACTTCTCTCTTTCTGATATGCATACCTTTTACTTCTTTCTCTTGCCTAACTGCTACGGTTAGAACTTCCAGTTTTTAAGTTCAATATAAGGGACAAGAGTGGGCACCTTGTCTTGTTCCTGATTTTAGAGGAAGAACTTTTTGCTTTTCACCATTGAGTATTATGTAAGCCACAAGTCTGTCATATGTGCCTTTTACTACATTGAAGTACATTCCTTCTACACCTAATTTCTTTTGAGTTTTTATCATGTTGGATGTTGTTGATGCTATTTTGGCATCTATTAAAATAATCAAATGATTTTTACCTTTCATCCTAGTAATATGGTTTATTACTTCTACTGATTTATGTATGTTGAACCATCCTTCTAATCCAGGGATAAATCACAGTGATTGTGATATATGATCCTTTTAACATACTGCTGAATTTTGTTGCCAGTACTTTGTTGAGGATTTTTCTATCCATGTTCATCAAAGATATTGGCCTGCAATTTTTTTTCTTATACTATCCTTATGTGGCTTTGATAAACAGGTAATGCAGGACTTGTAAAATGAGTTTGAAAGTGATTCTTCTTCCTCGATTTTTTGGAAGAGGTTGAGAAAGACTGGTATTAAGTCTTCTTTAAACATTTGATAGTTCATTCACCAATGACACCATCTGACCCTGGACTTTTCTTTGTTGGGAGATTTTTGAATACCAATTTAATCTCTATTTGTTATAGGTCTGTCCAGATTTTCTATTTGTTCATGATTCAGTCTTGGCAGGTTATAGGTTTCTAATAATTTATCCATTTCTTCTAGGACATCAATTTCTTGACATATAATTGCTCACAGTAGTCTCTTATGGTACACTGTATTTCTTTGCTGCCAGTATGTCTCTTCTTTTATTTATAATTTTATTTATTGAATCCCCTCCTTTCATTTCTTGTAGTCTAGCTAGAAGTTTGTCAATTTTATTTATCTCCTTAAATAAACCCTTAGTTTCACTGATCTTTATGTTGTTTTTCTGGTCTCTTTCATTTATTTCTACTCAGATCTTTTCTTTTTCTTTCCTTCATATAATTTTGGCTGGGCTTATTTTTTTCCTAATTCCTTGAGTTATAAAATTAGGCTGTGTATTTGAAATCTTTCTCTTTGTTTAATGTAGGCCTTTACTACTATAAACTTCCCTCTTAGAACTGCTTTCCTACATTCCTACATTTTGGTATGTTGTGTTTTCATTTTCATTTGTTTTGAGATATTTTTATATTTTGCTGATTTCTTCTTTGGACCATTGATCTTCATTGACTCATTGACTATTCAGGTGTGTATTGTTTAATTTCCACATATTTGTGAATCTTCTAGGATCTTCCTGTTACTGATTTCTAGTGTCATGTCATTATAGTCAGAAAAGGTACTTGTTTATAGGTATTGACTTATACTGCCATTGTTTTCTGGCTGTTTAGTATTTCTTTCTTCCTTTCTTCCTCTCCTCCTTTCTTTGTGATTTGATTATTTTCTTTAGTAGTATGCCTCTTTCTTTCTCTTTTTCTTTCAGGTTAATTACTATAGATTTTTGCTTTGGGGATACCATGAGGCTTACGTAAAACATGTTATAACAATGTAAGCTGGTAACTCTGGTCACATACAAAAACTCTACTCTTTCACTTTCCCCTTAATTTTATATTTTAATATGAAAATTTGCATCTTTTTATATTGTAAATCCATTAACAAGTTGTTATAGCTATGCTTATTTTCAAGACTTTGGTCCTTCAACCTTATTCTACCATTAAATGTGATTTACATATCAAAACTACTGTATTACAGTTCCAAGTGTGTATACTTCACCAGTTAACTTTATAGTTCATATGTTTTTATGTTGTTAGATACATTCATTGTATTCTTCAGGTCCAGAATTTGTTTTAATAATTTCTATCTTTGTGGAACTTCTCATTTTGTTCATAGACAACAAAGTCTGGAAAATGATATATCTATGTTCTCTTATAGCTCTCTAGCTTCTTTAAAACAATTATTTTTAATTCTTTATCAGGCATAGATCTCCATTTCCTTGGGATTAGTTGCTGGAAAACTGTGTTCCCTTGGTGGTATCAGGCTTCTTTGATTTTTAGTGTTCCTTCAAGTTTTGCATTGCTGTCTCTGCATCTGAAGAAGCAGTCACTTCCTCCAGTCTTTACTAATGAGCTTCAGGAGAGATATACCTTCTTCACCAGTCAGTCCAACTACAGACTCTGAGGCTTTCTCAGACCTTGTCTAAGGTTGTGTCTGCTCTACAAGTCTTCTTCCTTCTTGCAGGGGAATTCTCAAGATTGCATGTCTTCTCCCAATCCTGCAAAGCCAGGCCAAGTATTGAGAGCCTTCTATTTGTTTGCCCTAGGGCAGTTCCCTAGGGAGCTCAAGTTTTTGTGTTTTCTCCCAAGCCTGCAAAGTTGGATAGGCTTTCTGTACATGTACACAATCCATCTGCAAAGGTTTGCTCTCACCATCTGTGGAGGTGCATGGGGAGTCAGCCACGAGGTAGGACTGGGTGAAGCACATGGAGTATTGGGGGTGCCCATGGGCCAGTTGAGGGTTTCAAAGAAAAGGTATCCCACACAACTCATGGGCAGGTTTCTTGATGGAGACTGTGATGCTTCCACCATGATCTAATGAGTTCCAAAGTCCTGGTTGCTATGCTTCCAGCCTCTCCGAACCTCTCAGCTATGCTGATCATATCTCAGTCTTCTTGGTGAGGCAGGAAAGAAGTGGGCCTCTTGGTGAGTGCTCTGCACATTGGGGAAGGCAGGTGCTCATTCACTCTGCTCTCAGTTTCCTTTGAGGGAGAAACTGGGCTAAGGGGGTCTCTTGGCACTGAGCTGCGCTGCCTTGGGAAAGGAGTGATGCAGGTAAAGTAAAACTATTCTTAGACTCTTCAAGGTGTCTTTTCTTGGGGTTTTGCTCCCAAAATGTGCTATGACTTCTCTGCTAGACTCTTGGACTCCCACAAAACTACTCTTCATCTATAAGTGGTTGACAAAATCGATGTCTGTGGTAGGATAATAGTGGAAAACTCCTATTCTACCACCTTGCTGACATCACTAAAAAAATCCTATTATAAAAAATTTAGAACACTCAGAAGCCCATATATTACAGGTATAATAGCAATGGCTTTATAATGCAATGCCATTAATATAATTNCAGAAGCACATATATTACAGGTATAATAGCAATGGCTTTATAATGCAATGCCATTAATATAATTTTTGTAAGCTTTTGTTTTTAATGTTACACATAAATATGAATTATGTTTAAAAAAATAAATGTAGTCTTTATTTGCCAGTTTCTAACTCCTTATTTCTTTAAACTGAATTAAATAGAAGTACTTCAAAAGCTGTGACAGACACCACAATCAATATTTAGACATTATCCAGTTCCTATCAGGCACTGTTGTCTCATTAACAGGCAACTTCATTAGAGGCTTTGGAAATCAAATATCTGGGATCAAACTTGCCAAGGAATCTGCTCTAAGACTCAGAAATAGTAATTGGAGGAGAGGTACCATATAAATAAATGTTGAATAAAAAAACATAATGGCATTTTTATGTATAAAATCTGATATCAAGGTGAATAAGAGGGCAGCGTTAAATAAATGACTTCATAATTAATAATTGAAATTCACACAATCCTTCAAAAATAACATCTTAGTTTCCCTGCCATAATATTCACCTTGTCCAACCTTGAAATTTTCCTTTCTAAACTTCCCACTAAATCCTCAGAGTACTTGAGACAGTCTTTAAACCCATATTGATTTAATTCTAACAGAAATCCCTATCCTTTCTCTTTAGCCCTTTATTGGAATAGTCATCTGTAAAGAAGATATACTAATACCTGAGAAAAATTTGTACAATACAGAAATACATTTTCAAGTACACTTCTTGATAGTCTATAAAATATTCAGTGAATCAGTAGTACATTTAAATGTTTGAATCTCAAAGAACCAACACAAAAATAAGCAGTTGAAAATAAAGTATGCTAGAAAAATATAAAAGTCATGTATTGTATTTGAAGAATTTTTTTAAGTCCTTTGCTTAAAGTCAGGGGAAAAAATAACATTTTAATAAGAGAATATTTAATTCTTATTTCTGTATTTTCAAATGATTAGTTTGGATGGATAACTTGTTTTCCATTCTGTTTTGCTTACAGGTGGAAGAACTCACATTTTACAATGGCTAAGTAACTAGTGTTTAAACTTAATAGGTTCAAAAATACTTGAAATTGTCAAATTTAAAAGGTATGTTGGCATAATGTTAAATGTTTAAAATATTTTTAAATATCAGATTTTATAGCAAAAAATCAAAGCAATATAAATCCATTAAGGCAGGAAAAAATTAGGAGAAGGGGGAGAAGGGACAAGAGAGACAATAAAAGTGCAGAAGGGAGCAAAAGAAGGAGGGTAGGAGTGAAGGAAAAGAAGACAGGACAGGAAGGAGAGAGAATAAGTAATCTGGAAGGCAGAGTGGATAGCAGGAAGGAGAGAAAAGGTAAGTAGCTCACTGGGATGACCTGAACACCATCCACTGAAGAGGTAATTATGCTTTTAAAATATATCCCTGACTGTAATGTACATCACATAAAAATTTCAATCTTCTTAGCATAAAATTAGAAATCTTGTATTATTTGATCCCTGCTCATCTTCTACGCTCAAATCTTAGCACTTTCCAATATAAACCTTCAGCTCTAACCATACCAAATTAGCTACCACCAATGACCTTCCCAACCTTTCTCAGACCACTGTACCACTGTGCACTTGCCCTTTGGTCTTTCCTTTTCTCCCCACCCCCCTTTTCCATAGTCCCTTCTCTAAACTCCTATTCCTAACAATTATTCTCCAATATCAGCTCCAATCTTGACCGCTCTCTTAAGTGTTCTTTGATCCATCCTGCTTTTCAGGAAATGTTGTGTCCTTCCCTCAATGCCCACTTAGCAACTTGTAAAAACGTCTATTGCAGCATCTAACACTCAATTGTGCTGTACAAATGTGAGCTTCATGAGTCCTAGAACTGAGTCTTAACCATCTCTGTACCCTCAGTGATGGATACATTCTAAACTCCTAAAAAGTAAGAAATGTTCATTGTGGGGAATTAGTAGACATGAGATTGAGTGAATAAACAAGTCTAACTATGAATTATATCCCCGTTTAAAGAAAGCCATATAAATTAATTATGCAATTCATTTATAAGTGGTCAAATTTGCTTGATAATTGCTAACACTCCCTTAAAGTTTGTTGATTATAGACCAAGACTAACATTTAATTACTGCAAAATGAACTTTTCATAAAGCAGCCTGAATGCTGTGAATAAGAAGTCTACAGAGAGTTCACAAAGTTCAAAAACATGCCAATTTTGTACAAAATAAGGTCTGTGGAGCTCAGGGTGCCATTGCTGCTGAGCTTGCAGGAGATTTTGGTAATTAATCTGAGCTTTGGGGAATTTCCAATGTTGGCAAACATGTTTTAAATTTTAAATCTGTTGTTTGAAGGGACATTCCTGAGTAGAGGCCATGCTATGGGGGGAAAAAAGATGTTTAAGCTTAACTTGCACTTTTTATTTGGTCAGATGAGCACAACAAACATTTGTGGAAATATAGTTTGATTTCAAATAAGGCTTGCTTAAGAGCTCCAGCAAATACAATATAAAGCATTTCTGTATAATGATTTGATTATGCATGCGTTAGCTAGTAGCTATAAATTAATTTTTAAATTTCTTATATTGGATATTACTTGGTTTTATAATATTAATCGGGGGTTCAATGTACATAAAGGGTTTGTTTGGCACCATCTGTCTTAGAAATGCCAGTCTATCTGTGGATATTGACTGGGAAACTAAATAAGCCTTTCTGTAGCATAGAATCAAATATAACCAAACCAAACAACCACAGGGCAGGAAGCAATATGCAAAATACATGTGATGTGTAAATGAGCTGAAATACATTCAACTGGGCGTGTCAAAACCAGGAAATTGGAAAACATTTGAAGGAGTTTCAAAGAGGCACAGCAAAAATGACTTTGTGAAGAATGACTGATTTATAAATTAAATTAAACTTTTATGTATGGCTCCAGTAAAAGCTAAAAATTATGATCACCTATTACAAATATTTGAGAAGTATAAACATCAACAAAAAAAGGGAAAAATTGTTATAGGCATAAAATATAAACCATTAAAAGGTAAAACAACTGAACTTTAGCAAAAGCTAGGAAACAAGACCAAATAGCAATCCTTCAGTATAACTTATAAAAATTTCTGATCAGAATAATGTGATTCAAATAACATATAACTCTAGTTTAATACAGAATGGAAAAACTACAGCTGCTTATTTTTGGAAAAGACTTGGAAGGTTACCTTTTCAATGTTATAGCCACTGCTTAAGTCGTTTGCAAACATAGCCTGAAGACCTCCAAAGATAAAAAGATAATCTACAAATTATACTTATTGGGGGGCAGGGTCTCTACTTACTACCACTATTCTAATGCTAGCAATAACATATTAAAATAGGTATATAAATAAATGATCACAATTCAATGAGCAAATTCCCACTTGCCCTTCAGGATGTGAGACTTCTTCCTGGCACCGCTACACTACATCACTCCATATCTGCCAAAAACACACACAGAGAAAAGCAAGTGTCCTTCGCCTCTTTACAAATGGCTCTGTACTTATTTCTATCATAGCACTTTCCACACAGTTTGTAAGGTTTGATTGCTTTGTTACTGTACCCTTCTGAACGTAAGCTATTTAAAGACTGTTTTCATCACTTTATTTGTAGTACATGACACAAAGCCTGGCAAACCATTAGTTACTCAATAAATGTTTAAGACTACAAATGTGGGAGTTTGGAAAACTGAACTCATTGGAAATTACAATATTCAGGAAAAGCATTAAGGAAATATTATGGCTTGCAAGATTCATAGGCATAGTTAGATTTTGAAGTTAGAAGTGAATGAAGGCACTCAAGATGAAGAAATAATAAAAATAGTCAAACGTCTGGATTTTCTATGGCACTTTCCATCTTTAGCTACCATTAGCATGGATAACTATCTAAACTTTGGATATTACATTAATCTTTAAAAGGCTCTATAAGCATGTATAAAGTACAGCATACGGAATATAGTCAATGACACTCTAATAGTCTTGTATGGTAACTGATGGTAGCTACAATTTCGAGGAGTATAGAACATGCCTAAAATGAAAGTAACATTGTGTGTCAACTACAATTAAAAAGAAAAAAAGACTAAGCATAAAGAAAATTTTTCTAAGGAGCCAGAGGATTTATTTTCCTTATTTACAATATAGTAACCACAACTGGAAATTTGGCGTATTTTCCATGTCCCTCCCTACCTTCTTTCCTATTAAAAATATAAATAAGAAAGATTAACATAGGTAGTTGACAACTTATACAAATACTATTTAGTGAATAACTTAACTATTGCATACAGTAGGTTCTCCCCTCTTCCATACACACACACACACACACAAGGGGAAAAAAAGAAAGAAAAGAAAAAGAAAAAAAAATCATAAGTCTGAAAGGAAACCCACTGAAAGAACCTCAGTTAGGAACCTCACATAGGTCTTGGGTATCAGATGTGCTGGGTCTTGAGCTTTCAAGAAACATTCCTATGGAATGGCACACTAGAGTGCCTACTCATGTACATTCCTCAGGCACATTTTTTGAATCTGATGCATTCTTCACAATTCCCCCACTAAGAATAAAGAAATCTTTCAGTAGTAGAATACACATGGAGGAATATAGGTATATTAAGACCTGTAAGTCAGGTCAGGTGAGGAAGGGATTAAGAAAATTGGGAGAATAATTTTATCAATCATTGACAATCACCACGACATGTGTTTGGGCTCAGTATAAGGAAGAAATTACTAATATTTAAAGCAGTTCAAGGTGAAATCATCTCAAAAAGTAATGAACTCCAATGATGGGAAATACTCAAGCAGAAGCTAAATGACCATCTGTCAGGGATATTGTAGAAAGGAGACTTTCATTGAGCAGGAGGTTATGCTAAATTATCTCTAAGGCTATTTCCAACTCCTGAGACTCTATAACTCAATGAAGTAGAGCTTGAAGAAAACCCCAAAGAACTATTAACTAACTCTGTGTACTCAATATATATACAGATCTATCAGCAGTTAATTTCAAACCAACCATTAACTTCATCTAAGCATTTAATCTGTCTCAGAAATTTGAAGAAATGGTCATAAAAAAGGAAACAGAAAAATCCCTTATTTGCATGGGTGATCTACTTAAATGGTTTTCAAATTGGGCTCTTCGGATTCCTGGGAACAGAGGGAAACCTTGGAGCTACCTCAGAGGCAGCCTTGAGGCAGGAAAAACTGGAGGGCAGAAAAGAGAAGCTAAGTTGGTGAGGTTTTAGATCCCCCAAATCCACTATAGCCAGGACAGCTCAGCCTTTATAACTTTATATATTTTACTTCTGAGCAACACATATTATTTGAATAAGAGAACTCATACCTTAGAAATTTTGATCAGAACATAGTTAACTCCAGTATTACACACTTTCCGGTTAAATCAGCATTGAAAAAAATAGCAAGTAAGAGAATATTGCAGATCTTTTGAAAATCATAGAAAGAAAATANCTCTTCTTCAGGGCCAAACGATCTAAATATACTATTTAAGGGGCTATTTCAATAATCAATATTTTGGTCCACTACAGAATCGACAATTATGTATTCTGTTCATTGATATATTCCCTAAATCTAGAAAAATACTTGGTAGAGAGTCAATGATCATTAAAATATATTGAATTAATAAAAATGTTAGTGTTCTTCCAATTTAGACAAATTTTTAAAATGCCATATTGAGAGTTTTGCTTTTAGCCAGGATATAGAAATTCACAAGAAAACACCACTTCTGCCTTAATTCCGAGAGAACACTAGATAATATAAAGTATCATATATTTCTTTAAAGCCATTAAAGAACTGTGAGTGCAAAGAATCCCAGAGATGGATGAGCTGTCCCTTAAAAGACAGCCTTTAAGCATGGAGTATTAGCAAATTCTGAGGGCACACTAAGAAGGGGTTCGCCTTCTTTAAGAAAAAAATTGCTGGTAAACAGGAAGAACTAGTGGAGTTTTAATAGCCATACATTTGCTGCTACGGTGGATAAGAATCTGAAGGAATCCTAAATACAGGGTTTTTCCTTTCCGTCCATTTTACTTCAAGGAACATTTGTAGAATAACGGACATTGCTGGATTCCAAGAGAAGTGCTGGACATAAAGAGATCTTATAGTTTAATCATGTAAGTGGAAGCAGCCTGATCTCTAAGACAGTTGAAACCCAAGGTGAATTGATAGTCACTAATCCAACCCAAACTCAGTTCAACTTATTAGATCAAAAAAATCAACCCTTCACTCTACTCATCTGACAAAGGAAAATGCAAGATCTTTCTGAAAGAAAACATCTGCCTCAGTCTACTATTCCTTTAGACACAATCAATAGCACACAATAAAAATTTATGAGACCAATGAAGGAATTGAGAAACATAACCTATAATCAAGAGAAAAAAACTGTTTTGTTTTGAGAAAAAAACTGTTAACAGAAGCAGTTCCAACAATGACCCAGACGATGGATTTGGCAGGCAATTTGTGTGTATATGTGTTTATATAGAGAGAGAATAGTTTTCAAAATAGATTAAAAAGAATTCCACAAATTCTGAAACTTGAAAATCTGAAAAATAACCAAAAAGAAGTTATAGAACTAAATGAAAAGCATATCTGAAATAAGAAAATCATTGTATAAATATGCTTACAACAGACTAGATAGGGTGGAAGAAAAGAGTGAACCCAAAGAGAAGGTAATAGAAATTATTCAAATGGAGGCACAGGAAAACAAAACAAAACAGAGCCTCAGAGACCTGTGGTACAAGACGTAGGTTTATAATGGATTTAGATTTAGAGGAGCAACAGATCGTGGGGAAATTTTTTTTTTAACTATGGCCATGATTTTTCCAGTTTTCCAAAATTAAAAAAATTCATCAACCCATATGCTCAATAAGCTAAGTGAACCCTCTGCAGGATAAAACTAAAAACAACCCATCAGCATATCATAATTCAAAAACCAAAAATAAAGGCATTTAAGAGTAGCTGGGAGGGGTCACATTACGTACAGGGTAATGAGAATAAAAGTCAAAAGACAAGAAATTCACAACGTTGAAATGCTGAAAGAAAAATTTCTTCATCTTGAATTCTATACCCAATGAAAATATCCTTGAAATATGAGAGTAGCTGAAGAAATTTTCAGGCCAATCAAAGCTGAAATAATTTGCTTCCAGAAAGTACATTGTTAGAAATCCCAAAGAATATTCATCTGTCAAAGAAAAAAGATACAAAATGACAGCCCAGATGGCAAAAACAATCAGAAAGGGAAAATAAATGTGTTAATATAGACTATTACTTTAAAAAAAATTTTTAGAAGAATATTGACTGTGTTAAACAAATATATTGTGGTATGTACAGCATATGTAGGAGTAAATTATATGGCAACAATAGCTCAAAGAATAGGAATGGTAGTGCAGCTCAATTTCTCTATGGTAAGTACTTAATCTCCTGCATAATAACTAAGAATGCAAAGACGATAGCAAAAGAGCCAATGGAGGGATAAAGTGGAATACAAACAAAGCCAATTAATCCAAAGGAAAGGAGAAAAAGAGGCACAAAGAAACTGAGGTTAAGTGACACAAGCAGAGACCACACACAGAGAGTGGACTTAAATGTATCATTAATCATATTAAATATAAACAGGCTAAACACTCCAACTAAAATATGGGGCTTATTAGATTGTAGTTACAATTATATGCTATTGATGAGACATACTTAAATCTAAAGCCCTAGAGGAAAATAACAGAAAACCACACAAGTACTAGTCACGAGAAATGCAGTACGGCTATGTAAATAACACCCAAAGTCAACTTCAATACGACAGATATTGCACAGATAAAAAGGGATGTTTCATAACACTACAGCAGTCAGGTAATCAGGAAGCATTTGCCTCCTTTCCCTCTCAAGGTCCTGGGACTGTCCCACATCATCTCTTTATTTTGAGCTTCAGGGTTGCTTCAACCTTCAAACCAATCTGGTACTGAACATCCAGGATCACAGCAAGAAATTGGAGACATTTATACCTGTCTTCAAAAGTAACTTCATTCTCTACCATTTTTTTTTCTTTTACATAGGAAACCATTCCTATCCAGCACTTATACTTTTTCCCAAATTAAATGTTTACTGAGTTTTAATTCTCAGGATAATCTTTTGTAAATACAGCTGATTTAAATATTAAGAAGTCATTTGATATACCTGGTAAATGACTAAGCCCTAGGGAGTTCAAAGATAAATAACTCCTGTCACTGAGCAGCCTACAGTTTAGCTGCAGAGACAAATAAGCGAGTAATTGCAATGCTTTATGAAAGGTATGCAAGGATTGCTCGGAAGAAGCTAGGGGAGTACAGGCAAAAACATCTCATTCATTTTAGATTCTGAGAGGAAGGGTGGACAGAGAATGTACAATGTTCTGTGAGTGCCCTGTGCAATGCATGGTAAGTTGGAAGACCATCGGTAACAACTAATCTTCTCTGTGTTATCTTGCAAGTAGCTGACAATTATTTTTAATTAAGTAAGGGACAAATTTAAATATCTGGTCTGAATTCAATATGCAGCAATATCATGCAAAGAGATTTTGATCGATATGAAATACAATCCACTAAAATTCTATTTAGCTTGCTGAATGTACACTCTGAATGTATACTTTATCATCCTCTGTGTGACAATTTATCCTCATACCTGCAAATTACTATGAAAACCAAACTATATAAATCATATTTATCTTGAACTAGTTACATGTGCTATATTTACATTTTTTTCTTTTTAACTGTATCAGTGGTGCTAAGAATCTATCAAAAGAGATAATCAGTACAAAATTTTTAATAGTCCACTTTCACATATAATAGGAAAAAATGAAACCACAGAGATAGCATAAATAAATGTATAATTCAAATACTCACTTCGGTCAATAAATTCAATATCTGATGCAATTAAGCACTGTAATGACTATTTGAGTTTTACCTCTTTCCCTTTGTATTTCCCACCATTTTTGAAAGGATAGAAATAACAGCAAAGTGGCAAAAAAATGCAAAGAAATTACAGATTAGAGAATGATTTGGCATGTACACAAACTATATTGATAAATAATATTGTAAACCCAATATAAACTTTTATGTTGAATTGGCAAAAGACATTCCTACCAGAATTCCAAGTCTATTTCTAAGTGGTGATGCATTCAGCTGTTACATCAGTTAGTACTGTGGTCCTTGCGGAAGTTCTCTGAGAGCTGAGACCCAGTCTTGCATGGCTTCATGCCTACCACAAAACCTAGCACACTCCCTTGAACACAGTAGGGTGTTACCAGATTTCTGTACTACATAACCATGCTGCCTGTGTAATTAAATCTTCGTATTCTTTCTTCCATTTAACATTTCTTTCATATTTTCATTTCATGATCTCTCTGTGCTGAATGGACATGTTCTTTAAATCTTTTAGTTCACCAATTCTTTCATAAGATACTCTTAACTAATTTTTCAATTGCATTTTTTCAATATAGTTTTCTATGATAATTTGTTTTTCCTTCAAATCTAATTTTATATCATATTGCTCATTCCTTGGAATTCAATCTCTTCTATGTCTTTTAACATTTTAACCTACTTATTCTGTGTTCTTCAGCTTACACTTCCAGTATCCTGTATCTGATTCTCCTGCCTACTCCCTTTGCTCACTCCTATGCATGGGAACATTGTTTTTGTGTGTTTATTTTGTGATCTTTGATAATAGGCTCATATTTATTGGAACTTTACTCTTAAGATTCTTCATGATTTAGTCTAAAGGGAGTCTCTCCCCAAGAGGATATGTATTTGCTTCTGCCAAGCAACAGCACATCCAGTTACAATTAATTTTCGGCTTTCAAGATTTTCGGGCCTGCTACCCAAGTAGCATGAATCCATTACTGAGGGTGGAGAAGCTGGCTACCAAATAAATGGGAAGGTCATTATTTTCATTCATTGACTGCCAACATTAAGTGGGCCGGCGGAATTCCAGCTCACTCTTACTTTGTAGAGATGCTTTATATTCAAGCTCTAATTGGGGTTGGGGTCAAGGAGGGTATATTAGTTTCCTATAGCAACTGTGACAAATTACTGCAAACGGAAGGGCTTAAAACAGCACAAATTTATTATCATATAGTTTGGTAGTTTTAAGGTCTGAAATGAATTTTATCTAGCTAGAATCAAGGTGTCACGAAGGCCAGGTTCCTTTTGGGAACCTCGATGGTGAATACATTTCTGTCCTTTCCAGCTGTCCAGATTCTTCAGCTCCTGGACTTCTCCCTCCACCTGAAAGCCAGCACTGGCTGGTCCAGGCTTTCTCACATTGCATCACGTGGCTACTGACTCTTCTGCCTCCCTCCTCCACTTTGAAGGACATTTTGACTACACTGAGCACACCTTAAGATCAGCTAATTAGCAATCTTAATGTACCTTTGCCATAGGACATATTTATGGGTACCAGGAATTAGGACATAGATATCTCTGAGCGTGGTCATTATTCTGCCTATCACAGAAGGTTTCTTCTTAGAGTTTTGTCTTTGAGTGGACCCTTGATTTTCTCTCTTGTCCTGCAAGCCCTGAAAATCATGAAGAGTGAAGTTCAGTTTCACCAGATTTGTTAAATGACTTCAAGGCTAAAACTGGATCAATGCTCTGCTTACCACTCTACATTTCCTAATTGACTAATATTTGCCTGGATTCTGCCTACTTCTTACATTCTTGGCAGCCCACTGACAGATACATTTAATAATGTATTTTTTATAGTTTTTCTAACTTCAGGTGTTTTGAAAAAAAGTGGATCAGGATAACTTGTTCACTACATTACCACAAATGGATGACACAGCAATTTTTTTAAGGGCTCTTACCTGTTAATTTCAGTTAAAAATGAAATTTAATAACCAAATAAATCTTTATAGAGTGATTTTATATGTGTGTGTATATTGATCATAGTAAGTTTACCTTGTTTCATCTAAAAATATTTTTCATCTTTGATTTTTCATTAGCATAGGTAAATCAAAGGATAAATTATCTTCCAGCCACTTCCTCGTTGTCAGGTTTTGCTCAGGTACCACGTCACCATCATTTCCTGACATATACCTTGACATGTAGAAGGGGCTCTGGTTTCTTCAATTTATTTCCACTCCATAAACTTTTACTGAATACCCATCTATGCAATTAATCTACTAGACCTAAAAGAAAGCTAAATTAAAACATTACCTGTACCCCCAAAGAACTCTGAACCTAAGAGCAAATACGGCATGTAAATATAATTAGGTTATGGTGTCATATAGGCAATAATAAGACACTGTTACTGAGTAAAATAGTAACATAAAAACAGTTATCTGCTAGACTTGGGTGTAACAGGAAAGAAATCACAGAGAAGGAAAAGCTCATAGTGAGACTCTAAAAATGTGTAAAATTCACCAAATGAGAGAAAATTAAAATCACATTCCAGGAAAAAGGATAAATTCCAAGTAGTTCAACATAACTTGAAGACATATTACATTTTACAGAGTAGTATACAATGCAGTGAGAAAGCATAGGGAAACAGGCAAGGATCATATCTTAGAAGACATTCATCACACACACACACACACAAAAAAAAATTAAAAAGAAGCTTTTCCAACAGTGGTTTGCAAACCTGGCTGCCTATCAAAATTTCCTGTGGACACTGTTACATACATAGATTGCTGAGCCTGATCTTCAAAATAACTGAATCAGAATCACCTTAGGGTAAACGATTTTAACAAGCTTTCAGATAACTGATATTAATTTTATCATTTAGGATGCTTAGAGCTACGGGTAACAGAAAACTTTACAAGTAACAGCTTAAAAAGATGTATTATATACATATTAAGTAGTCTCACGACAGGATAGCTCCACTACTGAATAATTTAGTAGCTCAATGATATCAACAAGGATTCAGAGGACTTCTGTTTTTGTGCTTTACACATTACAGTATGTCAGCTACTCCACCTCTCTGTTCTGAGGTGGGTTCAATAGCCTTAGGCATTTTACCTTCATATGACAATACCCAGTGAAAGAAATCTTTTCTTCTCTGTATCTCTCTTCTTGTGAACAAGGAAAACTATCACAGAGATGCCCCTGCCGACAGATATTTCCTTATGTTTCACTACCAAAATATCATTATATAGTCACTTTTAAACCAGTCATTGTCAAAGGCAATGGATTTATCATGACAGTTAATCAATGCTCATAATCAACACTCAATACTCATTCCTTATTTCTGAGTAGAGACATGGGCTACCATGAAATACATAAGCACCCAAGATCTAAATAATATAAATGAATACTATCAGGGTTCTGACAGACAGAAATGTAAGATGCTGCTGTTGGGCAGTCGACAGTATCAGTCATAAAGAAGGTCATTAGACCAATCTTTGGGAACTACTGCGTAAGTGATACTAGTGGTTTAGAGATAAACATGCTTAGGTTGGCAAAAAAATCATTTTTTGAGCATTTTGAGAATGATACAACTAGGTGTCAGATCCTTTCTACTTGAAGTAGACCAATGTTACTAGAATATTTAGTAAGCTAATAAAAAAGATGGTAACATTTTTACCTAAAAATTAATATTGATGATGAACAGGAAGTATATGTGAAAGGTTTTGTATCGGAGTATAACCAGGAGTATTTAGGATTCTGTTGAATTACAGTGGTAATGGAGAGAAAAGAATTGAGCATTTCCACCAGGTTCCTTGGTGCCTGGATGGTTGAAGCACTAACCAAAGAATCACAAATGGCCTGTAAAATGAAATTTATTTTAGTGAGAAGAGAATGACCATAAGGCCAAATGCTATGAAGAGGTCAAGTAAGATAAGGACCAAGAAGTAGCTATGAGCAAGTCACTATTGACACTGCAAGAGCAATTTTAATGCAGTAATAAAAGCAGAGGCTGAATTACAGTAATCGAAATGGATGTTGAAAAATGCAGACAATGAGATAGACTCTCTTTTCAAGTACTTAATTGTGAAGAGAAAGGAGCAATAGGTTGATGGCTAGAGCTGGTCAGCTTTGAGAAGAGCTGTATCTGGATGGCAGCTATTCTAGTCTCTCAAAATCAAAAGCCAATGAAGTTTTGAAAATGTAGGCAAGGCTCTCTTCCCTAAAGACTAAATAGAGGAGGTAAAGATGGAAGCAATATAGATACATTTGGAGGTTGAAGTGAAGTAAATTAAGGTGACTGAGAAAGTTCTATACTAAGTACAAAAAAGCATGCGTTGATAGAATACTTGGGGTAGGGACCATGAGAAAAGCGATAAAAGCTGGAATGAGCTCCACAGACAATAGCAGAGCAAGCTGGCCATAAAATTACTGAGGATTGCTGAGTGGATCTGAGGGTCCATGAGATTGGAAATCACAAATTACACACAGACACACAGACACACACATGCATGCACACACACTTTGGGGATGTTCTCAAAAAGTTTAGAGGAATCCAAATGAAGTGGCAGAAGGTAGACATTAGATTAAAATTTTCCAATGTGGAAAAAATTCAAGAGCCAGAAAGTGAAGGAGTTGACGGTATTTTCTACTGTTTTGGGGGAGAATCACAGCAGAGTAAGAAAGAAAATGTGACCCAGAAGAACTTGGAAGCCTAGCTTTAAAAGGGGGTGAGTGTGTGAGAAGACTCTGAGGTTAATAAACGATCTCCTTTCCCATTAAAATATTTCACTCCTCACTTCATTTGCCCAAGGCCTTGCTAGTTACAGCAGCTTATCTGACACATTTTGTAGAAAGTGTTAATGATTCAGAGTAGCTTTAATGTTACCTTGTTGAGTGTAATACTCTTTACAAGTAGAACACAGTCCTTAAAAGCTTTAATTACAGGAGTAACTGATGTGGAAGCTTCAAGCCTAGCACAGTAGAGACATTCTGGGCAGAGGACCATACAAACTAACCTTCACTGAGAACACTGGTGGTTTACATCTGTTAAGGTATAGCTCTCTTCTGTATCTCCTACTTCCACGAGATGGGAAGGGAAGCAGTGGACACCATGTTGAACAAGTTACTTCACTGAAAGGAACAGCACCACATGAGAGGAAAACCAAGAACAAGGTTTGGCTTTCCATACAAATTAAGAAATCTTTCTAAATAGCCAAAAAGTGCATGTGTCACTATTGATAGAAAAATTCACAGGTTTGGGAAGTCATAATGAAATTAAAACTTGTCACTGTCAAAAGAGTTATTTCATTCCCAACCTGGGATCCACATGCCATCCATGTGCATGTTATTGGCATATTATCCAATTCACTGATGAAATTTACTTCCCTTTGAAGATAAAATGTCTCAAGGAAGTCACCCAAGAAGCTAATGTTTTGGTTAGAGCTTATTCTTGCATATCTAAATTCATGCACAGTACAATGCACACTTCTTTGCACTTAACTGGCTTTCATATTCATCATGCTCTGGTACCTGAAGGACGATTAATATATTTCTAAATGTTCTAAGTGAACTCTAACCATGCTAACTATAAAAAAGAAAAAGCAAATGACTAAAACAAAAACTCCACCTAATCTCTACTTTAAATCAAACCTGGCTACAGTTAAACAGCGGGGAGCTCATTAGGTGTTAGTGTCCTTATCAGGGTCTGCAATGGGAAAAGCATCAACTAGTTTTTTTTTAATTCCTGAAAGGTATATCAGAGATTTATTATGAAATTGAAAATTCATTGAAATATAATTTATAAGCAGGCATTTCATGATCAAAATTCTGTTGCCAGAATATTAGGATACAATTTTTAAATATCCTCTTTTCTTCCTTTCATGCTGTAATTTTCCCTGGCTCCACAGATCATATAAACTGCCCACTTATTAGAGTGGACACATATAAAAGGAACATACCAACTCAGAGCATCTTCTGTGATGGGTCAAAATAAAAGTTGTCCAATTGTGACATTACAAATCTTTATCTGAATCAGAAATCCAAAAGCAAATTTGAACATTCTAAGCATTACTTTGATTTACAAAATCTCGAGGGAGTTTTGGGTCCATAAATCAAAAGAGATTACATTGGAGTATTTTCAACTGTGACAAATAAAAATTTGTTCTAATCCTTTAAACACTATTTAAGATACAATGGCACTCATTTTCCTATACTCAGCAGTCTTAAAGGTCAAAAGATTTTTAAAATTTCTCATTAGGAATATACTGTAAAATAAATGTAAAAAATTAATGTAAAACATCAGGTTACTATAAGCAATTATATACTAAGAAATCAGATGCCTTAGGAAAAAAAACAGATAATTCCTAAAAATGTACAAGTTACCAAGACTGAATGATAAATCTTGAATGCAAGAAATAGGAAATCTTAGATGAAAAATAAGAATGAAAGTTGAATTAGGAATCAAAAATCTCCCAGCACAGAAAAGCCTAAGACCATACAGTTTCATTGGTGAATTCTACCAAACATTTTAAGAAAAATTAATGACAATCTTTATAAAAATCTTACAAGTAATAGAATAGAGGGAAAACACATTCGAAATGATTCCATGAGGCCATTACTACCTGATACCAAACCAGGATAAAAACAATACAAACAAAAAAGTCTAGTTTGTGCAATATAAGTGTTGCTACTTCAGCTTTGATACCCATTTGCATGATAAATGTTTCTCTGCTCCCTCACTTTTAATCTACAGGTGTCTTAAGGTCTAGAATAGCATATAGATGGATCTTGGGTTTTTTAATCCATTCTGACACCCTATGTCTTCTGATTGGAGCACTCAGTCCGGGTACCTTCAAAATAATTATTGATATTTATTGATATACATGTATTTACTGCCATTTTGTTACTTGTTTCTGGAGATTTCCTCTGATCCTTTTTAGTCTTTGTCACTTTTGTTCTCTCCTTCACATTCAAAGAATCCCCTTTAATATTTCTTGCAGACTGGGTTAGTTGTCACTAACGTGCTTAATTTTTGTCTTGGAAACTCTTTTTCTCTCATTCTGTTCTGAATGACAGCCTTGCTTAACAGAGTATTCTTGACTGAAGATTTTTCTGTGATTATCTATTGTCTTGTTTTCTCTTCCATTTCTCATTCTGTTTTTCAGTCTTCTTTTCCTTCTTAATGTAGTTACAGCCTTGCCAATTTTGTTTTGTTTTGAAAAACTGGTCATTACTTTTGAGTTATGTTATTGTTTTTTCTGATCTCTATTTGTTTTTTCCTCTGTTATTTCCTTCCTGTATTAAATTTCAGCTAAGTTCCTTCTTTTTCTAGTTCCTTGTGGTATAATGTTGTTTACTTGAATTTTTCCCTAATACAAGCATTTACAGCATAAATTTCACTCTAACATCTGCTTTTGCTGCATCCCAAAGGTTTTGGAATATTATTTTCATTTTCTTTTGTTTTGAGACATATTTTGATTTGCTGTTTGATTTATTTGGCCCATTGCTTATGCAGGAATATGTTAATATTTACATACTAAATATTTAATATTTACATTGTAGATTTTTCAGCTTTATTATTTATCTTTAGTTTTGCATCATTGTGGTTGGAAAATATCTTTGGTATGATTTCAGTCTTCTTAAATTTGTAATATTTGTTAAGTCTCTTTTTGTGATTTAACCAGGGGATTCTTCTGTGTGTACTTGAAGGAAATGTGTATTTTATTTTTCTTAGATGGAATGTTTTAAGTCTATCTTTTAAAAGCATGTATTCTGAAGTATGCTTCAAGTAAAAAATGTTCTTGTTGAAAAAAAAATAATAACTTTAACTGAGGGTACTCATTTATTTTTGAGAGAGAGAGAGCACACATGTTTGGGGGATGGTTAGGAGAGACAGAGAATCTTAAGCAGGCTCCATGCCCAGCTCAGAGCCAGGGGGCTTGATCTCATAACCCTGAGATCACGACCTGGGTTGCAATCAAGAGTCCTATGCTTAACCAACTGAGCCACCTAGGTGCCCCAAGGGTACTTGTTTAAAATAAAGCATATTAGAGGGAAGATGACTAGGGGATGGGTGAAAGAGGTGAAGGTGATTAAGATCATACTTATCATGATGAGCACTAAATAATGTATAGAATTGTTGAATGACTACATTGTACTCCTGAAACTAATATAACACTGTATATTAACTATACTAGAATAAAAGTAAAAAACTTAATTAATGTAAAACATGAAGCATATTTCAAACAATTCTTTTTCAAATTTATTCAGTGAAAACCTCTCTACACATTTTAAAGGAAGGCACATATAATTCATATACAAGTATTTAGAATAAGTTAATCACTGCAAGAAAAAAATCTTTTAATATACATGGGACATACATGAGTTGGGCATACTGTCATTTTGAAAACTTTTCTGATTATTAATACTGATAAAATTTGAAACATTCTCTTAAACTCTTTTTATAAAAGTACATCTCTTAACTTCATATTTAAGTAATCTAAAGAAAAGTTTCCTTACAATCAGACTTAAATGTTTACTATTTATTTTTCTGTTTAATCACTAAGGTCAGTTAAAATAATCAAAGTAATTTGGTCACATAAACCTAGCTATAACTTCAGTTCACTTTCTCTGATGGTAAAACAAAAAACTAATGATTGATTCCTGAAGTTAAGTAAAGCTTTTACAAATATGTGATGTAAAAAAAAAATCCAAAATTTTCACAGTCTCAAGTTAAATAATAATAATGTATTTTATTAAGTGGAAAAAGCATAGATTCTGAAGTGAAAATTACTTTGGCTTGAATCCTCACTCTGAAATTTATAGACATGTAATCTTAGGCAAGATACTGAAACTATTAGCCTCAGTCCTCCCACCTTTAAAATGGGAACATCAGCCATTGTGCAGGATGGTCATAGGACAGGTATCATGTATATGAATGCATCACATCATCTCTGACATTTAGTAAGCAAATCAAAGTTATTAATTGAAAATAACAAGGTAACTATGGATGAAACTAAAAAATTAAGTTTTTGTACCCAATTATCAAAGTTTAATCATTTAGCCATTGAACTAAATGATGATGATGTTTGCCTTTGAAGAGAAGTTGAGATACCTACTGTCACCCTGTGAAATAATCTTCATGACAAGAGGAAAGACAGGGGGCTGAGATGGGGAAAGGATCTATGGTGGCAAGGCCTGGGGCAAAAATCCAGGGAATGGGCAAAACTGAAGTGTTTCTGGTGAGGACAGTGTGGGCCAGGTACCAGCGTGGTGGAGACAGGCGAGAACAATGCATCAGAGGCAAGGTTAGGTCTGGACTTGTGGGCACTGGAAGATGCAATGCAATGTCATCTCAACAAGGCTAGTGGGGATGAGAGGGGAGTCATGGTGGGACAAGGACAAAACAAAATACTGTACCAGTGGGACAGAGATGGCCAATTACTTGGGCTATCATCAACAGCATTATATGGTTCTCTACCTTTAAAAAAAATAGTCACATTGGAATTCTGTTTGCCCTAGTGAATAACAAGAGAAAAAAAAGGAGAACACTGTTTTTAATGATTCTTAGAGCAATGAGGAGAATGGCTGAACATTTAAATTTTTAAATATTTTTTTAGTTCAGAGAACTCAGAAGCATATAGTTAATAAGAGGTAGAGATTAAATTTAAATCCAAGTCCATCTCTTGACACTTGACTCTTACTCATTATAGAGTCCTGCAAGTCGAAGTGAAATCACACTTTCTTCAAAACTCAATTACAATGATCAAATTAGGAGGGCATCTAGAACTTTATTGGGAATTCTTTACAAAAATAATCTATGAATCAATCCCCCTCCAGGTAGCCTACTGTTTCTGCCAGAATTTTTCACACTCAGATGTAAAGCCTTCAACAATCAATCTCCATCCAGGTCAAGTAACTGTGTTTCTTACCACATGACTTTGAGGGCTACTGTTCTACTCCTGATGGCACAGCAGTGGTCACTCACTCTGCCAAACCACTGGTTAAAAACCTGGGACGCTTGGGTGGCAGAGTCCTTTGAGAGTTTGACTGTTGGTTCTGGCTCAGGTCATGATCTTGGGGTCATGAGATCGAGCCCCGCGTTGGGGTCCACACTCAGTGGGAGTCTGCTTAAGGGTTCTCTCCTTCTGCCTCTCCCCCCTGCTTTCTTTCTCTCTCTCTCTCTCTCTCTCTTTCTCTCTCTCTCAAGTAAATACATCTTAAAAAACAAAGACAAAAACAAAACACTGGTCAAAACCAGAGAGGAGTTAACACTGTGCAGCACATGGGACAGGCCTGACATCTGTTTTGCCGCTGCTGCATCCCTGGAAGATGCCCCGTGATGGCTTATCCAGGCCATTCCCTCAGTGCTACCTCAGCCAAGAGTAACTATTGAGAGACGGCTGGGACCCCCGGTGCTACAGCTCTGGGGCTTACGACATTTTCAGCTCACATTCATGTGTTTTCTTGAAGTGTAGAGTGCTAGACAGGCTAGATCCGGAACCACATGCTACAAGACTGAATTAGAAATATGAGAGAATAACCTATGTCCCTGAGTCCTGGGGACCAGGCCAAGCTTCGTTTTGTTTTTGTTTTTTTTTTTAATATGTTAACTTCCATGATGCCATTTGGAAAAACGTGGTTGAGTATAAAATAGGTTTCGGTGTGTGTAATTAGAGATCCTACCCAAATTCCTTTAGGCTAACCAATTGTCTCAGCACCATTTATTGAGTAATTTCTCCTCTCCTCATTGCTATGAAATTGCATGATTATCATATAAATTACATGAATCATTAAATTTGTTTACATATAGGGAACTAAATGTAACAGTCTCTGTTTAGACTAAATGCCACTGTTTAGATTCTTTTATAAATGATCTGGAAAAAAAAATACTAATTCCAGGTGGGATCTTCCCAAACCATTCACAATGTTTTAAGGTTGCAGGTGCCATCACTTAGTGCCCTATCTAGAAATACACAATGTTAAAACAGAATGAGAAAAGTAATTAAAACACAGGATTTAAAATAGGCTGCATTATAACTGGCCTCCAAAAACTTTCCTAGCAAACCCTACCTTGAACAGATCACTTACTTACTCTAAATTCTCTCCACCCTTAAATATATAGGCCGGCTGTCACACCGTACACTTATCTATATCCACATAGCATTTTATGTTCAGGTTTATCTCCCAAAATTTATTGTCAATTTCTCCTGGGAAGAAGTTGTAATTTCTATTTCTTTTGTATACTCCCCTTGGGTAGGAACACCAGAAATAAAAAGGAAAGAAAAAAAATAAAATAGGCTGCTTATGTTTTTTTTATTTTAGTGACTCAACTTCATATACAAAAATCGAATGTGTACACTCCTGCCTTCACCACTACTAAGGAAAGCTCCACGCCACAGTTTGGGATTTGATTGGACGTAATTGAGTTTCTCTGCCTTGCCTAATCACCACCGGAGAGGGCACTGACAGTTTTATCATTCTCAATTCTCTTCTAAATTATGCAAATGCTATTGGTTCTTTTAAATAGGCCTCTGCATCATCCCTTATAAATTGCTTAAAAACCCAAGACTGATTAACCATCAGAATGAGTGAATATGCTGAGAATGGCGTTAGCTACCCATTATGCTCAGCTGCTTCTCAATTAGCCTAAGATAGACTCCAGCCCACTCAGCTGTGCAGTCTTGGATAAGTTCCTTAATTGTTCTATGCTTCATTTTCCTCATCTGTAATATGGGAATGGTAATAATAGTATCTACCTCATAAGATTGTTATGAGGATTGAATATGTTAATGTTGTAGAACATTTAGAAAAAAAGCCTCACACTAAGTACTATATTACCCTTTGTTATCTAATTGAATTTATCTTTAATAACCTGTATCTTCTATTTTCTGCACTCCTATTATTCCCCACCCAATCCTCATGCTCCTCGGTATCCTCAAAATCACATCTCCATCTAAAAAAAGATTAAATGATATCATTAGAGCATGCATGTCCAATAAGGCTATACAGACTAGTCCTTGCATGTTGAGTTTGTACTTAAAGAAGGGATAAGTTACTCTCTAATTGTTTAGAGAGTTACGTAGCAAAAGAGGTATAGGTACA
This sequence comes from Ailuropoda melanoleuca, assembly GCF_002007445.2. Classification (NCBI taxonomy): domain Eukaryota; kingdom Metazoa; phylum Chordata; class Mammalia; order Carnivora; family Ursidae; genus Ailuropoda; species Ailuropoda melanoleuca. The sequence continues at coordinate 107,917,340 of NC_048225.1, forward strand.
CAGAAGGTACCTTCCAGCATTTCTGAAACCGTATGGTAAAGTAGCTGCCAATTACAATGTCCCTAAAATTAAAGGTACAAAGGTGGGAGACAGAGGTGTCAATTTCTACCACTTATATAATTCAGTATTATTTATATTAGGATCAAAATACACAGAAAAAAATTCCTCAGAAGCAACTCTGTTTCCAACACACAGTGAAAAATCAAAGGACCCAAATGAAATATGCACAACCAGAAACATGGACTTGCTTGGGCAGGGAAGCCAGGATGACTTTGTCCAGAAAGACAAAACTGTGGCTATTTCTAACACAGTGACAGAAAACGTGGAGAAGCAAATAATCTCATGACCTACTTGCTCTTCTGAGCTCCTAAAACACCCAGTCCTATCAGACAGCAGTTGACCTAAGAGAGAGCAAAGTGTTTCTTTCTTTCCCTAAACTTTACTCCCTGCATTCTCTCAAGGACCAGGGGACTGATGATTAATTCTTTGGGAACCCCGATGTCAAATGCTGCTCTTGGTCACCCCTGTTGTTACCTAATTTGTTTCACATTATTCTGTAGTTCCTCTCACCTGGCCCAAATTATCATTGCTTCCTCATTTCCCCAAACCCCTCCAGTGTCTTGAAAATCCTTCAATTAGTGCTTACCAATCCTTACCTCTCCACCTCCATCTCTTCAGGGCCACTCTGAAAGCTGGTGTTCCCCTCAGCCTTCTCTAAAGGAAACTGTTCATCCTACTAAACCCTGTGTATCAACCCTACCGCTTCCCGATCGTTTTATCTCTACTTAGTTAAAATCTGTTACCTTGAGGCTCAAGCCATCTTCCCAGAATGTCTTGTCAAGGTCATCTCTTAACCTCCTCTCTCTCAGCCACTCATTTTCATTAAGTTTCAGATGCTTCATTTTCTTCATACCTGTTAAACATTCTCTTCCCTGTTTAGCCTCTACTTATAATTGGTCACATCAGTCCTATACATGCCAACATCCTCAATCCCCCTCTTGCTTCTGCCATACACACTCCTGGCAAAATCCCAACTAGAAGGCATCGTTAAATCTAAAATGTTGAATGATGTTGGAGAAAATAATGAAAACAGGCATTTAGATGCCTCCAAAAATTCATTAACTTCCCCTTGCTATGAATCTTGACCAAGAAGTCTAATATGTTTCCATAGTCACCTTTTATGATATTTCTCCTACATACCAGAGATTTGAGAATTTCTCCACACTCTTACTGTTCCCCCACACCTCAACAAATAATCATGACATCTTTAGTCACAGAGGAAATAAGAGATATAATATAGCAAATCTCTTGTTTTTCCCTCTAAAATATGTATCTAAGACTTAAAGTATATTTTTATTGTGCTTCCTTCAACAAGGGATGGAACCCTGTCCCTCCTTGGTGGCCCTTTTGAACAGTATTTTGAACAGTCCCTCCTTTGAGTCACCTTTTGAACAGTATTTTGACCCTCAACTTGGAGAAGATTCTGGGTCCTTTGACTTTCATTGCATATCGGAAACAGAGTTGCTTTTGTGCTTAAAAACCAGAAGAAAAATATTGCCAGTTGGATAAAGCCAAATTTGAAGACAATTTGGAATTTCTTGACAATTAGCCTTTATGTTTCAAGAAAGGAAAAGATGAATTCTTGAAATGTACAATCTACTCAAGCCTTGCATGGATTCTAGGAACCTGAGAAAAAGCACAAATAAGAGATGCACTTTGGAGGCAGAGATAAGAACCTTTTCTGGTACTCTGAGGAAAGGGCTGTGGGTATACTAGTTCAGGCAAATAATCTAGGAAAAATGTGAAAGGAGACTGATGGAAACAAACTGAAGAGCCAGGGCTCCTCCCTCTTAAGAGATGGAAATTTGGGAACTCCCCTTTTCAGGACAGCATAAACATGTAGGATTCTTGGAATTCTCTTCATCCTGCCTTGTCCTCTAAAATAGAGCCTTGTCAAAGGTCTTACAGGGGTAGCCACAGCCATAAGTGGTTTGAAAATTCCAAAATTGAGGTCTTGCCAGGTAGATTTCCACCTCCTCATGACTTTGAGCACACACCGTCCTTCATGATTTTACTATTAACCTTCAAAACATCCTCTCTTACTGGTAATTCTCTTCTAATTTATCCAGGAACCATGATGAACTATGTACATCACAAAATTTTAGTCTGATATATAAAATTATAAGGAATGCCATCAAGAAATAAAGATAATGGGACAAAGAAAGATAGGGGAGAATATGTGATCTTAGCAAGTTGGTCAGGAAGGCCTCACTAAGGAGACAGTTTATGTATAGTGACCTGAATTCAGTGGGAGAGTGGGTCACACAGATACTGCAATAAACAACTGTTTTAACAGGCAAAGGGAACCATGCCAAGTAAAAACTTAAAGACAGGAGAGTGTTTCATATGTTTAAGACAGCCAGGGAGCCACTGTGGCTGGAGCTGTGTGAGCAAGGGGAAGTGTGGGGTGAGATGAAGCCAAATCATTAAGCTCCTTGGAGTGCACTGTTAAGCACTGGGATTTTATTCTAGGTAAAATGGGAAACCATTGGAATCTGAGTGTGTTGTATATATTTTTTATTTTCTGTATATTATGATGTTCTGACATCTCACAAAACCTTCCAGCTGAGAGATTGCTAGCCAATTCTTAGAGACAGCAAAGCGTCCAGCTGGGACCACACCTTTGATATGCAAACTAACCAGAAGAGAGTCATAACCTTCTCTACCTGGCCCACACTCCCTACAAGACAATATTCCTCTGCCTTCACCATCCAGAGCCAAGTACTGGATTACTAGAGACACCCCCCCCTCCACCTATAGCTTAGAATGCACCAAAATTATTCAAATTAGCTAAATTTAAACTGTTTACCTTGCCCTGCCTTGCATTTCCCATGGAAACCCCAATAAAGGCCATGGCTGCGGCTCTCCCCTGGTTCCCAACCCTTTTGCCTCCTGACCAACACTGGTGTCTTCCCTTGTGGCCCTGAATGACATGCAGTGACCCTGCCTCTACGGGATATGTGAGTGTATTAAACTTCCTTCCAAGCTTCGTTCTTGTTTCTTCCTGTGGCCACATCGGACTTTACCTACCACATCCAACATTTACATTATTAGAGCACAGAGTAAGGGAAAAACGGGACTTGAAATGTTTTAGAGTTACACCCTGGCTGTATTGTGGAGGAGACAGTATAGAGGGCATGGGAGGAAGCAGAGAACAGCTGGAAGGCTCTGGTCTAGTTAAGAAGGGAGAAATGACCAGCTATTCGAAGGTCAAGGTTGAAAGACGGATACACAAGAGGACTGAATATTGATGGCCAAATCTGGTGACATGCTAGTCACTGGTGAACTTGAAAAGAGTAATTTCAATAAGTGAAGGCAAACCTCTCATTGGAGTGGGTTCAATAAAAATTTTAAGTAGAAAAACCAGAAATAGTGGGTAAGCTCTTTAAAGTTCTGCTCTGTGGAAAAGGGGGGGGGGGTAATTAGCTGCAGGGAGTTGTTGGGTAAGGAGTATTTTTCAATAGACGATTACAGTACATATGTATGCTGATGAGAAAGATCTACTACAGAGGAAAACACGGCTGATGAAGAGGGGGATGGAACACTGCAGGAGCAGAGTCACTGAGGAGGAAAAAGGGGTTGGAAGCCAGGCAGACATGAAGAGTTTAGCTTTGGCCACAAGGAAAGACAGTTCCTTCATACCAATGGGAGGGAAGCTGGGTGGGCAGAAACATGCAGGAAGAGATAAGTTGATCAATTTGGTAATGTAAGGATATAGATTTTCCTCCAAAGTGTTTCTATTATCTAAGAAAAAAGGTAGGTCATCATCTGAAAGTAAAGAAGAGGGGAACTGTTGTAGGCTGGAGGAGAAAGAAACAGTGTGATTCGCACTCCATGTGTGCTGGAGTTCAATGTGCATCTCTCTTCCCAACTCTTCAGTGTTCATCTCTCTTCCCAACTCCACCTTCAGTGAGGTCATATTGGTAATTTGAAACCAGTCTATTTACATCACAGAAATCAGCAAAAGTTACAAATCAGAGTTCCCCCCCGCCCCGAGAGCTAATCTTAAAGCATTTACCAGCACACCACTAGAATTAGTCATCCATAACAGTAGCAAAATGAACTCATTAGGGAAATACAGTATAAAAGGATTGCCAGGAAGCACTGAGGGCTCACTTGGGGTCCGTGGCCCTGGATTCAAGGTGACAAGAGTCACTATAGGAGTGGGAGTTGTATATGTGTGTGTGTCTTTCTGCAATCATGTCTAACTGCTCCGGTGAGGCTTTGGAATGCTGAATTTAGCCAGAGTTAGGGTTTCATCAGCTGTGTACAGAGGAGCTAAGAAATTAAAGTAACAGTGCTGGACCGGAGAATACATGATAGGCATGGCAGGAAAGATGAGATGACTGACATGATGCATCATGAGGACGTGATGGGTTCAATCAACAGCAAGTTCTGGTGGGGTCAGCAAAATGCTGGAGTGGAAGGCCAGAGAGAGGTAGCTGGATTGCCAGAACCCTAAATTCAGAGATTCCATCTACTTTCTCTGCATCCTGAAATACTGGCATAGAGCCTGGCACATACAGAGATCTCAATATATGTTTATTTTATGAAAATGTAAGTATCATCAAGTGCCACAGTCTTTGTTGTAAATTATATAAATGCTCTCTGTTGGGATTCATTGGTACTTTGCCCAGAACCTCCTTTAAGGAGGGGCTGATTGCCCCCAACTACTGAGTGTACTGTCAGTACCTTCAGGGATGTCCTCTGGAACACGGCCCTCTCACCCAAGTCACATCCCTTCCAGGGTGGCCCATACCCAATGAGTATTTGACGCAGGTATACAAAAGACCAGCCATTTCAGCTTAGCTCCCAGAGACTCCACTAAGAGGGTTGTCAGGACTGAATTTCAGCTCAACTTCTCCCTGGGTTAAACTCTGCATCCTCTCCCTCTTGGGATATGTCCCCAAGGGCACACCCTAATAAACACCTGACACACGGGACTGTCTCAGAGTCTGCTTCCTCCGAGAGAATCTAATCCAATCCCTTGCAACTTAATAAAGATATTTTTCTAAGATGAGAGCATGCATACACTATGGCATTTTTAAGCCCCAAATGAGACCATGTTTAATCCATATGATTCCAGTTTACATGTGCTGACATCTTCAATTATCAACAGATGCTTGAGGGATCACATTCATTCATTTTTTACTAAAAAGTGAAAGAACAGGAAATAAGTAAAGAAGTAGGGTTAGAAGGGAACTTAATGGAAACATTTTTCTTCCAAATACTTTAGTTCATCTAATTGTTTCAATTTATCTTCTTGACTTTTTCCTTCGAATAATGACATTGAGTAAGCAGTAGAATTCACATTATGCAGGCATGAGCCGAGTCCATGCAATATTCTTTTTATTATTATCCACTTAAGAAATCTATTAACTGTCTCTGAATTTCATAGGTAATATAATCTGTTGATGTTTTCCTCCCATTGCACAAATATTACTAAACAGTCAATGAATATCTTAATCACAGATCTTTATTAACTGAAACCTATCAAGAATTAAAAGAAGGCCTCTATTTCAAGTGACAATTATATCAGAGTTTTGTTTTTACCACAGCCATCAAAGAAACTAACCTTTCTTATTAATGGCTCAAATATCAAATACAGAAGACAGAAAAAAAGTTTTTGGTAATATTTGAATATCATCGTAAGTGGTACCTGACATTAATTCTGTGAAAAGTATTGAGTAACTATACCTTTGTCATGGTACAATTCCAAAGTGTGTAAATAATATTAATGTCATTTCATTAATCTATGCAAGCAGTCTCGCACCACAAGAGAAATATTCTGTTAAAATACATCAGATTGGGGGTGCCTGGGTGGCTCAGTCAGTTAAGTGCTGACTCTTGATTTTGGCTCAGGTCATGATCTCAGGGTCTTGAGATCAAGCCCCGTGTCAGGCTCCCACACTCAGCAGGGAGTCTACTTGAAGATTCCCTCTCTCTCTCATAAATAAATGTTTAAAAAAATAAAATACATCAGATTGGAAAAGATCTTTATAAAAATGATCTGCATATAGGCAAACTATTTCAGGACAAGAAAACAAATAGACAAGGAGAGTAAAACATACATTAAGTACTGACTTCTCTAAGCTGTAAGAGTGTGAAGCTAGACTTACAGAATATTCAGAAAACAAAAGGGCTGTAGAGCCCAGCTCTACCCCCAGACTTAGGATGCTGAGGTCACAACACAGCTCGTTAGTGGCAAATACAATTACGAGACTCTAGAACAGCTCTGCCCAAAAGAAACCTAATACAAGTCACAGAAGTGATTTTAAATTTTCTAATATCCACAATAAAGAGAAAGTAATATATTTAACTCAATATATTTGAAATGTTATTTCATCATGCAATCAACATAACATGTAAATTATTCTGCATTCTTTTTTTAGAATTAAATCTTCAAAGATCCAGTGTTTGTCACACTTAGAACCCTTCTCTTTTTGCATTAGCACATTCCAAGGGCTAAGTAGTCGCATGTGGCTAGTGGCTGCATATATGAGTGGCCTAATATAGACAGCACAGCTCCAGATCTCTGGACTGGCCATTCAGTGCTTCTTAAATCACCATAGACCCATAATCTGTTAATTTTCTCCCATCTGTCAACAGCCAGATATATTTTGTTCTATTCTCAAGAAAAAAATGTTTCTTCTATCTTGTAAGTGCTATTTCAAATGTTTTTAAAAACTTTTTTAATGGATTAAACTAAGTGGTATTCTTTTAATATACAGTGTTCTTGAATGTAAGCATTTCATCTTTCTACCTTTTGAAACCATTTGTGAATCTGTTATTTTTGCTGTTTGGAGTTCACCTGAAGATACACCATTGCTTCATTTTGTAAGATGCTCTCATGGTTATTTATTTCATTTTCAAAGACCACAGTCAGAGAAAAAGCATTTGCATCAGAATTGCTTAGGCTGATTTTGGAGGTCTTTTTCTATAGGAAGTGAGATTGGAATCATTTCAAAGATATGGTTTAGGAGCGAGGTGGTATAGTACAGGCTAGTATGTTAAAAGTACCTGTGTGACTAAAAAGAGCGTTCATTATCATTATCATTCCTAATACATAGCACTCTGCACTTGACTGGTAACAGAGAGGAACAGGCAAATCCAAAAGCCATTTCAAATGCTGTGCTGAAAGACTGATAGTTGGGAAGAGTTTTTGATGCCATTCCATTAAGTTCCTTTCAATACCATTAGCATCATCAAAAAATTGAAACTACAAACTAGTATGTTAGACACTGTGTTAGACACTATAATCATTGTTTTGTGTACTTTGTACTTTATAACTGGCACTGTAATAACAGCTTTATACACACTGTTTTATATATTCTTTATAATAAACTTTAATAAAAATCTATATGGTAGAGATTAACATCCATATTTTAAAGATGAAAAAATTTACTTGAAAGGTTAGAATATGTGTCCAAATAACACCGAGGAGGAAGAATTCAAAAGTATGTCTTTAGAAGTAATTTAAGAAATAAAGAGAATACAAAGAGCCCTGTTTCTCTTTTAAATCCTTGTATTAAAAAAAATGATGATGCACAAACATGGGCTTGGGGAGATTAACAGAATCTAGTGGCTTAGCAAACTAAGTATGAAGTGTGAGTGCTTACCTATCTCACGCATTTGTTCTGTGGATTAAATGATACAAAAGATTATGTACTAATTTGAAACATCATACAAGAGTGCCTTGAACATAGCAGGCACTCAACAGAAATGTGCTAAAAAAAAACAACTATGTGCTCAAAAACCACTGCATACTCTACTTCCGTAATAATTGTCAACAATTTTAAATAGCCCTCCAAGGAGGGACATCAATGCAATGAACCTCAATCTGATGTAAGGTGACACGATCAGGTTTGTTTGTTTTGTTTTGTTCTGTTTTTTTTATCAGCATTATCATTACCCAGGATTTATTTCACCATTTTGTGCAGAAGTGTGTCATGAAATTTCTCAATGAGAAACAGTGGGCAGATATTTTCTCAGAAACCTCATCATGGCTACCATAATTTTTTTTCTCACTTTTTAAAATAACCCTATTGTGACAGAAAGTCTGAGTAACATAGAAACTAGAATCATGATACACAATGCTGGCCTAAAGCTATACTCAGAAGAGCACAATATAAAAAAAAGTCATAAGTAAGGGACAACCTATTTATAATATTCTTTTCCAAATTCAAACCTCAACCTTCTTTGTGTTGTCGTTACATTTAAATAGGCCATCTTTCTGGGTGTGTTTTTTTTTTTTTTAAAGATTTTATTTTTATTTATTCGACAGAGAGAGAGACAGCCAGCGAGAGAGGGAACACAAGCAGGGGGAGTGGGAGAGGAAGAAGCAGGCTCATAGCAGAAGAGCCTGATGTGGGGCTCGATCCCATAACGCCAGGATCACGCCCTGAGCTGAAGGCAGAGACTTAACTGCTGTGCCACCCAGGCGCCCCTGGGTGTGTTTTTTAAAAGGTTTGCTTTTTTCCCCCCACTGAGAATGTGCTTCTTCACGTAGTCATGCTGTAACACATTGAAACTCAATAAAAGTACGTTTTAGAATGGCTTAGTGAGATTATAGGCAATTGAACTTTACAAGCTTCATTTTAATGCAAATTACTCTTCATTTTAAAATGCATATTTTTCACCTTATTAACCATATGATTCATTTGGGAAAAAAAAGTGTTCATACCAAGTAAAGCTAGGTATATAATGAAATACGATGTCTACTTTCAAATAAAAACAAGTACATTTTTGCATGGACATTTCTGGATCTAACATCTAACATAATCAGCTATAACCTGTGGAACATGACAGAATTGTTCTTCACGGATTATTTGCCTGGCCGACTCTTTCTCAACCTTGAGGTCTCAGCTTAGCGCTAAATGACCATCCTATCAGGTTAAGTCTCCTCATTACACTCAACCACATAATCCTATTTATTTTATTGAGCATATTTTTGTAATCTGTAATTATACCACCTCTTGCCACTAAAATGCAGGTTCCCGGGAGTGAGGGAACTTGGGGAGCCCTCACCACTGAATTCTTAAAGACCAGGATCTTGCCTGGCCCAGAGTGGACAAATTTTGAGACAGAAATTGCCTTTTATTATTTTCAAGGAAATATATCAAAACTACTACATACTATTCAAATTAGTTTCCTTTGTTTTCCCTAATAATTTAAACCTCAAAAAATGCTTTCCATAAATTTCCATGCTCTAATTTGTTAGCCATTAGTCATTAGTATCCAAATGCATCTATTTTCCCAAGTAACAGTCTATTTTTAAATTTCACATATTCATTTCAAGGAATAAATTTTAGGTTTTTCACAGTTCATCATTTATTTTAAAGGCTTAGATTAAATTGACCTATAGCAAAAATAACTGGTTTTTATCGACTTTTTCTTCAAGTTTTAACTGAGCATCTTCCTTTTTTTAGTGTATTCCAAATGGAGAATATGTTTTTATTTTTTAAAGAAAATTTTCCGGAAAACTAAAAAAATCTGGATATGGCCTAAGAGTAACAACAGATGATGGTTAGAGCAATACAAATAAAAAATTTAACTTGCCTTTTATAACAACGTGCAAGGCACATTTTAATTAATTAAGATGACTGAAATCATTTTTTTGTATTATATTCATCATGAAAGAATTCCTTTCATATCATTTAGCACACAGATATTAACAAACTCACTGGTATCATTCTTTCTCATCTTGTATCTTTAAGACCATGAACTCCCAGAGGGAAGGATTTGTGCTCTACACTCAAACCTGTACCCACCTTGAGAGACATAAAGCACAGTAGTGGATACAAAATAGACATTAAGTAAATGATTTCAAATGTATGGATACAGTCTTTTAAAATACAGCTTTTTAAGATATTATTTATAAAAGAAAAAATAAACAGGGTACTGATAGTAATAACAATGCCAATCTTTGAAGCCCACTGCTAGCAACAAGTTAAGTCTCATGGCAAGAATATCCAAATAAGCCACTAATTAAACTGTTATGTAAACCAGTTTGTTGCACTGTTCCAAGGTTCTTGGTCTGTACTGTTAAACCTGGCCAGCCATATAATCAAAAATTACCGGCAAGAGAAGATAGAGTTTATTATTAATCTATCTCCTTTACTGGAAAAGCAAATAATCATAACCATTTGTGTCAGCAGGTTTACCTTACTATATGAACTATAAAATATAAATATACCAGTGAGCTGTCACCAACTCAGTTCTAAAAACATTTATCAAATGTCTATTCTATGCAATGCAGTGTACTAGATATAAGGGAGATTCAAAACTCAGTGTGTCCAATTCCTTCACTTAGTTGATCTTAACAGTCTAGCTGGTGTGACATGTAGACTAACTACCAACTGTTAACAGATGAAAGAATTAAATAAACTAAATATAAAAGGGCCACACTCTAGGAACACAGAAAATGAGATAGTTTTACAACAGCCTATCTGAGATAACTACACATGAGGGATTGTCTTAAATAGACTGTCAATAAAGGAAAAAAGTACAGAAGGAATGCCAGAATTTTTTTTAAATGACCAATAGCTTACAGATATGAATTTTGATAGGAAATTTTATAGAACAGCAATAACTTTCTGGGGCCATATTATGGGCTGAAGGCCAAACAGCAAACCTGAAGATGTAATCTGTACTAGGATCATGGCAGGCACGGAAGGCCATTCCATGGAATCTCAAGTTCAAGCTCTTAGTAGCAGATATAAATTCATGAATTTATCTCAAAACTCAATGCCAATATATTTTGTTAGTCTATACTCTCCCATTTTCCATAATGACCATGTCAATCCTACATTAACTACACTGAGCTGTATGTGCTCCTTAGGCACAGCTGGTGGAACTACTTCTCAAAAAAATGTACAAATTGTCAGAATGGAAATTACCACCAATGCAACTACTCTCATCCACCCTCATCTTCTCTATTTCCCACCTGTACAATGGAAGCTATAGTAGGTTGAACAGCGTCCNTTTCCCCCCACTGAGAATGTGCTTCTTCACGTAGTCATGCTGTAACACATTGAAACTCAATAAAAGTACGTTTTAGAATGGCTTAGTGAGATTATAGGCAATTGAACTTTACAAGCTTCATTTTAATGCAAATTACTCTTCATTTTAAAATGCATATTTTTCACCTTATTAACCATATGATTCATTTGGGAAAAAAAAGTGTTCATACCAAGTAAAGCTAGGTATATAATGAAATACGATGTCTACTTTCAAATAAAAACAAGTACATTTTTGCATGGACATTTCTGGATCTAACATCTAACATAATCAGCTATAACCTGTGGAACATGACAGAATTGTTCTTCACGGATTATTTGCCTGGCCGACTCTTTCTCAACCTTGAGGTCTCAGCTTAGCGCTAAATGACCATCCTATCAGGTTAAGTCTCCTCATTACACTCAACCACATAATCCTATTTATTTTATTGAGCATATTTTTGTAATCTGTAATTATACCACCTCTTGCCACTAAAATGCAGGTTCCCGGGAGTGAGGGAACTTGGGGAGCCCTCACCACTGAATTCTTAAAGACCAGGATCTTGCCTGGCCCAGAGTGGACAAATTTTGAGACAGAAATTGCCTTTTATTATTTTCAAGGAAATATTATCAAAACTACTAAATACTATTCAAATTAGTTTCCTTTGTTTTCCCTAATAATTTAAACCTCAAAAAATGCTTTCCATAAATTTCCATGCTCTAATTTGTTAGCCATTAGTCATTAGTATCCAAATGCATCTATTTTCCCAAGTAACAGTCTATTTTTAAATTTCACATATTCATTTCAAGGAATAAATTTTAGGTTTTTCATAGTTCATCATTTATTTTAAAGGCTTAGATTAAATTGACCTATAGCAAAAATAACTGGTTTTTATCGACTTTTTCTTCAAGTTTTAACTGAGCATCTTCCTTTTTTTAGTGTATTCCAAATGGAGAATATGTTTTTATTTTTTAAAGAAAATTTTCCAGAAAACTAAAAAAATCTGGATATGGCCTAAGAGTAACAACAGATGATGGTTAGAGCAATACAAATAAAAAATTTAACTTGCCTTTTATAACAACGTGCAAGGCACATTTTAATTAATTAAGATGACTGAAATCATTTTTTTGTATTATATTCATCATGAAAGAATTCCTTTCATATCATTTAGCACACAGATATTAACAAACTCACTGGTATCATTCTTTCTCATCTTGTATCTTTAAGACCATGAACTCCCAGAGGGAAGGATTTGTGCTCTACACTCAAACCTGTACCCACCTTGAGAGACATAAAGCACAGTAGTGGATACAAAATAGACATTAAGTAAATGATTTCAAATGTATGGATACAGTCTTTTAAAATACAGCTTTTTAAGATATTATTTATAAAAGAAAAAATAAACAGGGTACTGATAGTAATAACAATGCCAATCTTTGAAGCCCACTGCTAGCAACAAGTTAAGTCTCATGGCAAGAATATCCAAATAAGCCACTAATTAAACTGTTATGTAAACCAGTTTGTTGCACTGTTCCAAGGTTCTTGGTCTGTACTGTTAAACCTGGCCAGCCATATAATCAAAAATTACCGGCAAGAGAGAAGATAGAGTTTATTATTAATCTATCTCCTTTACTGGAAAAGCAAATAATCATAACCATTTGTGTCAGCAGGTTTACCTTACTATATGAACTATAAAATATAAATATACCAGTGAGCTGTCACCAACTCAGTTCTAAAAACATTTATCAAATGTCTATTCTATGCAATGCAGTGTACTAGATATAAGGGAGATTCAAAACTCAGTGTGTCCAATTCCTTCACTTAGTTGATCTTAACAGTCTAGCTGGTGTGACATGTAGACTAACTACCAACTGTTAACAGATGAAAGAATTAAATAAACTAAATATAAAAGGGCCACACTCTAGGAACACAGAAAATGAGATAGTTTTACAACAGCCTATCTGAGATAACTACACATGAGGGATTGTCTTAAATAGACTGTCAATAAAGGAAAAAAGTACAGAAGGAATGCCAGAATTTTTTTTAAATGACCAATAGCTTACAGATATGAATTTTGATAGGAAATTTTATAGAACAGCAATAACTTTCTGCGGCCATATTATGGGCTGAAGGCCAAACAGCAAACCTGAAGATGTAATCTGTACTAGGATCATGGCAGGCACGGAAGGCCATTCCATGGAATCTCAAGTTCAAGCTCTTAGTAGCAGATATAAATTCATGAATTTATCTCAAAACTCAATGCCAATATATTTTGTTAGTCTATACTCTCCCATTTTCCATAATGACCATGTCAATCCTACATTAACTACACTGAGCTGTATGTGCTCCTTAGGCACAGCTGGTGGAACTACTTCTCAAAAAAATGTACAAATTGTCAGAATGGAAATTACCACCAATGCAACTACTCTCATCCACCCTCATCTTCTCTATCTCCCACCTGTACAATGGAAGCTATAGTAGGTTGAACAGCGTCCCTGAAATTATATACAGATCTTCCTTGACTTAAGATGAAGTTATGTCTCAACAAACCCATTGTGAATTGAAAATATCATTAAATCAAAAATGCTCTTAATATACGCAACCTACCAAACATCACGACTTAGCCCAGCATTAGCCTACAGTTGGGCAAAATCGTCTAACACAAAGCCTATTTTGTAACGAAGTGTTGAGTATATCATGTAATTTGTTGGATACCGTACTGAAAGTGGGAAACAGAATGGTGTGTGGGTACAGGGGGATTATAAATGTATGGGTTGTTTCCCCTGGTGATCCTGTCACTGACTGAGAGCTGCAGCTTGCTCCTGCTGTCCAGCATCAGCAGAGAGTATCGTACAGCCTACCCCTAGCCTAGAAACAGATCCAAATTCAGAATTCCACATCTGGTTTCTACGGACATTCCCACCATTATAAAGTCAAAAAATCCTAAGTGGAACCATCATAAGTCAGACACCACCAGTACATCTGAAGTGTCCTGGAAGCTAAGGAAGTGGGATTTCATTTCTACTTTACAACAAAAGCACAGATACATTTCCTTATTTGGAAATAAGGCCTTTGCAGACATAATTAGTTAAGGATCTTGAGATGAACACATCCTGGATGTGGGATGGGTCCTAAATCCAATGACTGGTGTCCTTCTAAAAGGAGAAGATAATACAGATATAAGAGAGAAGAGACACAGCGAAATGGGAATAATTCGTTTATAGGCCAAGGGACACCTAGGATTGCCAGCAACCACCATAAACTAGGAGAGGCATGGGACGGTTATGTCCTCTGACCCTTCAGAATGAACCAACTTGACTGACATCTTGATTTCAGACACCTGGCCTCCGGAACCATGAAAGAAAAAATTNTCTTGATTTCAGACACCTGGCCTCCGGAACCATGAAAGAAAAAATTTCTGCTGCTTTAAGTCACTGTTTGTAGTAATTTGTAATGGCAGCCTGGAAAA
>NC_048225.1:107931966-107943511 GCF_002007445.2 Ailuropoda melanoleuca
CTAAGTTCTATTCAGAAAATCTATGTATGCTCTAAGTGCAAGAAAATATGGTCCTACCAGTTTCAGCTTTCAAGATAAATGATAAAAATAATGAGAGTAGGTACTTATATTTGAAAAAAAGATGAATAAATGTCTAAATAAAGGAATGGCAGCTACAGCTATAAATCCCTTTGCTTTGTCAGCTTGAGTAGGATAATGTGAGATGATTCACGTTATTTTGATATTGCTATTTGTATTCAGTGAACTCACAGTCTGATTCCATGAGAACTGCAGTAAGACATCAATTTACATTGTCCTCAAAAATGTAGATTTTATCATGTTCTACAGGCACAGCTCTCAAAATATTATTACACCTGATACTATTACAGAGAGAAAAGATATAACAAAATTTCAAAAGAGTCTTTGTCAGTAAAAATAAAACTTAAAGTTATGTCTATAATCCATTCATCAGTTTTAATTAAGAAATGTTTAGAGAAAAGAAGGTAGTAAATTCAGTCAAACAGACATGGGGTCAAAGTGGTTTAGAGAAGTCTAATATCACTAGATAAAACATGGAGGCAATAGCTGGGAAAGATCGATACTAAAAAATTATTTCAAGTTTATTTGAAATTCCAATTTAAGTACATATCCTGTTATTTTTATTGTATTTGCTTTGAATACAGCAAACCTAGATAAGAAAAATGTTAGTGAAACTTTCATTTTTCCTCCATTTCTTTTTTTTAAAGATTTAATTATTTTTAGAAAGAGAGAGAAGGGGGCACATGAGCATGTGTGAGCAGAGGGAGGAGCAGAGGGAGAGAAAAAAATCTCAACCAGACTCCCTGCTGAGCATGGAGCCTGATGCAGGGCTCGATCTCATGACCCTAAGATTATGACCTGAGCTGAAGCCAAGAGTTGAGCTGAAATCAAGAGCTGACCTGAAATCAAGAGTTGGCTGCTTAACCGACTGAGCCAGTGAGGCACCTCTCATTTTTCCTCCATTTCTTTAGCATTATTGTTACCACTGTATTGAAGGAGATCTACTACAAAAGTCAAATCCTCAGACATTTAGTTTCTTGCTTTAGGTACTAAGAATTAGAAATCTACAGATACACAAGACATGGTCTCTACTGTCAGGATCTCCCTTGCTATAATGGGGGCAGCAATCCCGGGACTCCTTTTTATCCCAGCATGTACCACACTGATGTTAAATTTGTGAAAATAATTTCAGTGCCTGAAAGACCCACCGGGTCCTCTATTATAAACTTGCATCTATTCTCATCTGCAGTTATCTTCTACCCCTACTACTCGGTCACACCCACTGCCTCCCCACCAGTGTGGCCCCCAAAGACATGAGAGTCCTGTGTGGATACATGTTTTGTCATTGGTTTATCTATAGACCCAAGGTATTCTTCCTTGTCCTTGAGGTTGTTCAAATCTTAACTTTAACTTTACCTTTAACTAATCGGGAGGTTCTATTTAAAGAAATTTCATTGGTTGCACTTAACTTTTTTCCCCATATTCCCCTTTCAAGGTCTGTCACACAACCAATCCCCTGGACTACTTCGACTGCAAGACATTTCACAACTGCCAAATCTCTTTCACATTTTTACAGTAGAAAAATCTCAGTAGATTTCTCAAAGAAATGTGAACCCAGAAAAATCAAGATCATATTATAAACAAGGAGACAAAAAGACAAAAATGCAACTGATAAAATTAACATTCATGTCCCTCAGTCTCCATATCTAATGCTCATTTAAATTAAATTCTAGAACACACAGTTGGGAGAAGAGAGACACAGAATAGAAAACTAAGAAACAGAACTACATGTTATTTACATTTTTGGCACTTAATGTAATCACCCTTTTGGCATTTCTTATACATGTTTTAAAGTTCTATCTGACTAAATTTCTCAATTAAAAACACCAACTATACCATTACAACATGATAGGATAGTTTCTGGTCTTTTCCCTCATGATGAGAATACTCACTGTATCATAATATGCTACAGTGACTTCTTGTGTCTATAAGATAGTAAATATTTTTCAGAGAAAAAATATGAATTTGAAATACAAATTATAAATCTCTTTAAGCAAAACATGTGAATTTCTATCCTCAGTTTCCTCATTTAAAAAAAATAAAGTACCTCATATGTCAGTTGATAAACCAAAATAACGTACTTTAAAAGTGTTTTGTAACTTTAAAAGCTCTATGTAAATCCAAAGGAAGAAAAAGAAGCATTTTTAATATTTTATCTATTTGGTAGTATTTCATATAATTGTAGGAATTATAGTAAAGGTTTTTTTTTTGTTTTTTTTTGTTTTTTTTAAAGATTTTTTTAAATTCATTTGTTTGACAGAGATAGACAGCCCGCGAGAGAGGGAACACAAGCAGGGGGAGTGGGAGAGGAAGAAGCAGGCTCCCAGCGGAGGAGCCTGATGTGGGACTCGATCCCGGAATGCCGGGATCACGCCCTGAGCCGAAGGCAGACGCCTAACGACTGCGCTACCCAGGCGCCCCAGTAAAGTTTTTATGTATCAACAGATATCCGCATTAGAATGCATTTTTAACTTATTATAAAATCACTACAAATTGTTAAAGTTATAAGCTCAGCTTTATAAAAGTTTTTGCTGTACCATGGCTTATTCTAACTATATGATGCTCCATAAACCTGAGGTTCCATTTACTAGATTTTATAAACTTAGAGTAAAAATAACATTTGACTTAGAAATACGTCTATTTATTAAATTGTTTTTAATTAATTCCTTGGATATTAGTCAAATATTTTTATACTTAATTTTAATTCCCAAGAGCATAAGAATCTTATATTCTCTTATTCTCTGATATATTGTCCTGCACAGGCTTATTATGACTTTTAGAATTAAAACAAAAAAAATACCCATGAGGTGAAGACGCCATTGATCTACTAATGAATCAAGATGGGCTAGATTACAGTGATTTAACACATACACCTCATATTACATGCCCAATACAGGGTGACACGGGGTAGGGGGCCTATTCAAAGCAAGCTAACAGGAGCACCTCTAGCTTCCAGGCTTGCCAAGGCAGAAAAAGGGAACATGGTGAAATGTGCAAAGGTACTTAGATGTTGAAGCGATGGGAATCATTTCAACTATATTTCACTGTTCAAAGAAAATCATATGGCTTCCCTGTGTTCAAAGATAGCAGAGAAGCACAATTCTAGTGCCCAGCAAAAATAAAAATTGAGTATTTAAGAGTATTCTTGCCGAGACAAGAATAGTATTAAAAGCTATTTTAACAGATGATTTTCAACTTCAACTCCCTTGTTCTCCTCCAGTATTTGATGTCATTGATGACTCCCTCCTTCTTGTAGGGCTCTCTTCCATGTGTTTCTATAAAGGAATTTATCCTTGTTCTCCTCTACTCCTTGTTCTTTCTCTAACTCCTTTATGGGTTCTTCTGTCTCCACCAACTCACATATAGTGGTGTCCAAAGTGTTCATTACTATCCCTTCACTGATGACACTCTAATCCATGTTACAATCTGAGAATGGACTTCCTGGTTACAGAACCATATATTTAATTCCCCTGATGATATCTCCAGCAGTTCCAATTCAATTCATCAACAAAAGGAAGTCACAATCTTTCTTCCCTAACCTGCTTTTCGATCTGTGTTTTCTAGCTGAGGTAATCATGTCAGCACCCACTCAGATAGCCAAACTACAAAATACCACAAATGTAATTTGTAAGCAATTTCATTAGCTGCACCTTAAAATCTATCCTTTCCTCACTTTTCCTACTGTTATTTCTTGATTCAGTGTCTTCTCTGACCTCCTAATTCCTCTGCTTTCCTCTATTCTGGCTCTATCACTTCTGACTCTCAAATATAATTATCAGGAAGAGGTTTCTAAAATTAAAATCTCATACCATGTTCATTAGTAAACTTGAACTTTCCTCTACTCTGTAACCTGTTTCATAGCAAGCACCCAAGCTGACTTCTCAGATCTGAGAAAATATAGACGTGGATGGTGCCAACATTATGCACTGGAAATTGAAACAAATCAGAAGTCACAATCCACAACTCGAAGAAAAAAAAAACAGTTGCAAAAGATGTTCCCCAAGGGAGAAGCCAGAAAGAACTGAATCTGAATTAAATTGTCTTCTGTAAAAGGAAAAAGCAAATAAAATCAGGAGATGAGGAGAAAAAAAAATTAGAGGTAATAATAGGTATTGAGAGATAATTTTTTGTGGCAAAAGGTTCAGGAAAGGAGTTTTCTATGGCCTGGAGTACATTTAATTTTTGCCTACCACTTTATTTTCATCTATCGCCATAACCTAGAAGCATCCTTACCATAGCAACAGGAATGTCGAACTACTTTTCCAAATAGAGCAGGATTTTGCTCCCCTTAGATACTCTGTTCCCACTGTGCAGACAAACTCGTCCTTCCTCTTTCCTTGCCTAACTCACTATCACCTACCTCTCTGCTGAGGCACTGCTCCCCGCTCCAGGATGATTTTTCTAACTCACCTGTTGGGCCAGATTTTGGCACCCTCCTTTGTGTTTCCACCTACCCATAATGCCATAGTAGTTATTTCTATACCATGGTTGTGACATTTGCTTACCCATCCAATTTCCACTCAAGTGTGAACTAGTTGGGGGCAGAGGCTATAACTCTTTTTCTCTGTACCTTCCTTATATGATCTGGAAACAAATTCTCAAAACAATGTTTAAAAAATGTAAATACTGGGGGCACCTGGGGTGGCACAGTCATTAAGCGTCTGCCTTCAGCTCAGGGCGTGATCCCAGCGTTCTGGGAACGAGCCCCACATCAGGCTCTTCCACTGGGAGCCTGCTTCTTCCTCTCCCACTCCCCCTGCTTGTGTTCCCTCTCTCGCTGGCTGTCTCTGTCAAATAAATAAATAAAATCTTTTAAAAAAATGTGAATACTGAATCACCAAAGAATTAATGAGTTAATACATAATAGGATGGATCTGACTCTGTCCATTGTACCATTCTCACAATCCCTCTTGTCATACAGACTATGTAGGTGCCACGTCATACTGAAACTGTGAGCAGCTAATAAGAAGTTATAGGGATGTCAAAATGCTATTTGGAAAATTGAACTTTGCCTCATTAGCATTGTGTTTTATGGGAAACTGAACTGAAAGACTTCACAAAAGGCCTGACCACAACAGTGAATATTAGTTTTCCTGGAGTTTTTCTTCTTTTTAAAGACTATTCTTACTAATTCCCATCAATTTAAATTCCAATTTCTCAGACAATATGAGCCATTAATGATTAGTTAATTCAATTCAGACTCTCAGAGTAAAAGGGACACTCCACAGAATGTAACGGAATACATGTAACCCAAGCAGAGCAGATAACAAGCTAAGATATGCCAAGTTCGAATAAAGAAGAAAGCTAGGAAGACAACATGTTTTATAGCCTTTACTTCAGATTTAATGGAAAGTTTGATTCTTAAGTCTCCAAGGAAACCTGAAAAACCAACAGACTTATTTATCTTAGATTTGGCTAATAACAAAGATTGTTGTGAGAATACAATGTTTTCAATATTGCATAAGTTCTCAAATGGAGTAAAAGCACAAACTTGAACAATAAGAGCATTGTAGGATAGGCTCAATGCTGCACTGTGCATGCTGCAGACATGTGGCCTAATGGTTGGCAGACACTGTCTCGTATTCTCTTTGTTCCGGTACATTTCAAAACAATAAAAGCCTTCATAGAACTCACTTAGGCTTTTCAGTCTAATAAATACAGACAAAACCCTACAATATATTCCATGACCAAGACTTAGACTATTGCTTTATCCCTGTAACTGGCATCATCCATTATTCAGAATGATTTCTTAATATTTTATCAATATATATGTCTGAAACTTTTCCTCAACAACAGATATTACATATAATATTTCTGAATGATTTAAGCTGCCATTGGAAGTTAGAGAGTATCTTCCTTTTGGAACTTTATTCCATCAGGGAACTTTTATTTATTTAAAAATTAAAGACTTCCAAAAGTGACAAAACAATGAAATGATTTTATGAACAATCTCTTAAGCCATCATTTATATGTATTTTTTCATCTGATACTGAAACATTAGACACTCACAGTTTCGTTAGTTTAGCTCCTCCAAGAAGATGTCAAAATACACAACTAGATGTGTGTGTGTCAGTCACCAGTTGCTGCTTTAACAGATTACTGCAAATGTAGGGGATGCAAGGATACAAATTTATTATAATTCTGCAGGTCAAAAGTCCACAAGAGATCTTTCTGGCTAAAATTAAAAAGTCTGTGGTCCTTCTGGATGCTCTGAGGGAGAACCCATTCCTTGCCTTTTTCAGTTTCTACAGGCTGCTTGAGTCCCTTGGGTCCTGGCTACGTCACTCTAACCTCCGCTGCCATCATCACATCACTCCTTCTACTTCTGTTGTCATACTGCCTTTTCTCTCTCTGACCCTTCGGCTTCCCTCTCACAAGGACACTGTCACTGTGCAAATCCACTCAGATATTCAGGACAATCTCCCATCCCCCCAAATCCTTAACTTATCCCAAGTTTCTTTTGCCATGTCAAATAACTTATTCATAGGTTCTAGAGACAGACACAGACATCTTCAAAGGGTACTACTCAACCTACAACAATTTACAAGAGCTTCACTGGGAGAAATGCCAACTGTGGATTAAAAAAGAAAACAAAACAAAACATGTGGTGAGAGATCGCCATCAAACTGTGACAGAGGTCTGACCCCTGTGAAGGAAAACTGGGTAGGGAAGAATCTGACTGCAGACCAGTACCAAGAAAGCTTTTCCAGGTCTTTCTTTGGAGAATCCCCTGAAGTTGTCTGTTAAAGGAATGAATGAATACATATAAAAACTGTCTTTCTGGAATATGCCTACATCAGCATCCCCACTGGCCAGTAGTCCGAGGAACACAGTGCAAAGGTGAGGGTGAAACCAGGAGGGCAATAGCTGGGGAATGCAGACAGTTCTGCTACCTGCAACAGGAGATGTGAGTGCTAAGTCCCTGCATGAATGTTAGGTTCCTTTATAATTTAAAAGAGAGCCTTAGATTCTATTCCAGCCCCTTCTTTTTCTTATTTATATCTTCATTCATTTTTATTTCATTTCAATAAGTACTATAAAATGCCAGGTAATGAAGCAAAAATTAAAGACATAATCACTACCCATAGAAAGCTAGCAGGATACTGGAAACCATAAAACACTCAATGCTATCCCAGGATAAATACACTATAGCATGACCATACCTCTCAGTTTACCTAGAAAATCACTTTTATGCCCAATTTCCAGTACCCCATCCAATTAGCACTTCCTTTGTCTCTCAGCTGAGATGACTTATATGATCATTTTAATCAAGAGCGCACATACACTTAATCCAGAGCAAAGAGAAGGAGCAAAGAGTTATAATGTCCTGAATGCAGTGAGGACTCTAGTAGGAGAGTATGCAGCAGTTATCTAGATGAACAATTGTGGGAAGATGGGAAGGGCTATGGGGGGCAACTGCTGCGGGAGGCACATTTCAGACAAAAGACAATATTTTTAAAAATCAATGGCTTCTACCAGGACGACAAATATTTCAGAATAACCAGATGTAAGTTACATACAAGAGAAAGGTAAGAAAAGAAGTAGAGCCAGTAACTTAAAATCAGAACATGATAATCCTTACAAAGCTTCCTACGGACTGAATTTCTTCAGTTACTATTTGTCATTTAAATTCAAGAACTGAAGTAATATTGCTGCATGAGGTTAAAGAAACTAGAGAATAAATATTGAAATTAGGGTGTTAGAACTTTCTTCAATGTTAAATTTAGGGATTATCTGCAGAGGTAATCTTAGGAATAAAACACTGCACAAATTTATAATATACAGATCACTATTTAGAGATTAATTTTAGCTTTAAAGTTTGAAAAGAGCAACCAAATGTCTTACTCAGCTATAAAAATCAATCTGTATGGATGCCTACATGGCTCAGTTGGTCAAGCATCTCCCTTCAGCTCAAGTCATGATCCCAGGGTCCTGCGTTTGAGTCCCACATCAGGCTCCCTGCTCAGTGGGGAGCCTGCATCTCCCTCTGCAGCTCCCCCTGCTTGTGCTCACTTGTGTTCTCTCTCTGACAAATAAAATCTTAAAAAAAATCAATCTATAAAGCATTCATAGAATACCTAGCTTATACAACATTGCTACTTCCTACTAAGCCTTCCAAGACAGTTTTCTTGGAGGAAAATAAAAATATCTGAAAAAGGAGACCTGATATGTCACTATCTTCCAAGAATTAGTTTAAGATGTAATAATGCTCCCTAAAATACTGAACTATCATTTTTAGTATTTATTTTCAAACCTAATAGCAAATAATAGACATTGTGTCTACCAATGTGTTAAAGCAATTCCTAAATTGAGATAATACAACCAGATTGTTATCATATGATAAAAGTAATTTTTACACCAGGGCCCTAAAACAGAAATCTGATCTAGAGCACATTTGAGGTAACTATTGGAATAAATGATTCTATTAAAACTAGTATCCTAAATACTATATACCTAAAACATGAAAGCGTAAAGGAGTAAAGAATGGGTTACAATGTGACTATCAACTTAATATAAACTGCTATATGCAGAAGATGTTATATACAACCTTGCTGGTAACTATAAATCAAACACCACTAATAGATATGCAAATAATAGAGAAAAGAATCCAAATATATCACTAANATAAAGGAGTAAAGAATGTGACTATCAACTTAATATATGTGACTATAAACTTAATATAAACTGCTATATGCAGAAGATGTTATATACAACCTTGCTGGTAACTATAAATCAAACACCACTAATAGATATGCAAATAATAGAGAAAAGAATCCAAATATATCACTAAAGAAAATCAGTAAACCATAAAAGGATCAGAGAAACGCTACAAAAACAACCACAAAACAAGTAACAAAATGGCAATAAATATGTATCTATCAATAATTATTCTCAGTGTAAATGGACTAAATGCTCCAATCAAAAGACATAAGTGGGTCAGAAAAAGATGGCAGAGGAGTAGGGGACCTTTTTTCAGCTGCTCCCCTGAATCAAGCTGGATATCTACCATATCATTCTGAACACCCACGAAATCAGCACAAGACATAGGAAAATACACCTGGATCTCTACAAACGAACATCTCCAGTGCTGAGTATTGAGGTACGAAGCGGGGAGCCATGAATCCGCTCACAGATATCGGAAGATAAACGGAAGTGGGGGAGAGAAGCCGCGCTCTGGCACCCCGGAGGCAGTAGCCACCTGCACTGGGGAGCAGGCCGGATTCGCGGAATGGGACTTGCGAGAAAGCAGACTGAGACCATGAGCCTGGAACGCACCCACAAGCAGACTGAAAATGGGAGCTCCGGAGTGCTCCTCAAACTAGACTGAAACCCGGAGCTCAGGAGCGCGCACGACCAGACTGAAAACCTGGAGCTCTGGAGCACGTGAACAACACTGAAACAGGGAGCTCAGTAGCGCGCAGGAACCAGGGGCGCTGGCAGTGTGAGAGTCACATCGGACAGAGACCTGCCAGCCCTGGAAGCAAGGGCTGGGAGAGCGGCTGTGGGGCGCACATCCCGGGATGCTGCGGGGTATTTAGCAGCACCGACAGAAAGAGAGTTACAGTGGCCAAGAGNTCAGCTGGCAGTGTGAGAGGCACATCGGACAGAGACCTGCCAGCCCTGGAAGCGAGGGCTGGGAGAGCGGCTGTGGGGTGCACATCCCGGGATGCTGCGAGGTATTTAGCAGCACCGACAGAAAGAGAGTTACAGTGGCCAAGAGAGCTCAGTGGAGAGCGGACTGTGATCTCTCTGTTCTGAGACAGAGGCTAGGATACGGCCACTGTGGCTCTGACTCTCAGAAGAGTCACAGAAAACTGCCAGGGAAAGCCACCAGAGAACAAAAGCCTGGAAATATCAGTTCACATTGTGCCCATCTTCATCCACCCCCTCGCAGGGGACAGGGCAACTCTACCCAAACAGGGTTGCCTGAGTATCAGCACAGCAGGCCCCTCCCCCAGAAGGCAGGATGAAAAATCAAGAAACCCACATCTCTAAGATCCCTATAAAACAAGTGCACACTGCCTGGGTCCTGGTCAATAATTCGGGCTCTGTACATCCCTGCAACCTCTCCTCATCAGAATGACAAGGCGGAGGAATCTCCAGCAAAGAAAGGAGACAGAGACTGTGGCCTCTGCCACAGAACTTATGGATATGGATATAACCAAATTGTCAGGAATGGAATTCAGAGTAACAATGGTCAAGATGATGTGTAGGCTTGAAAAAAACACTAATGAAGATATTAACGAGAACATAGAATCTCTAAGGGCAGAAATGAGAGCAAATCTGGCAGAAATTAAAAATGCTATGAATCAAATGCAGTCTAAACTGGATGCTCTGATGGCCAGGGTAAATAAGGCAGAAGAACTAATTAGTGAATTGAAAGGTGGGATATTAGAAAAGAAGGAAAAAATGTAAACTCGGCTCAAAAAAATCCAATCTCAAAAATGTAGATTATGGGAGATTACTGACTCAATGAAAAGTTCCAATGTCAGAATCATCGGCATCCCTGAGGGGGTAGAGAAAGAGAGAGGCCTAGAAGAGATATTTGAACAAATTGTAATAACTTCCCTAATCTGGCAAAGGAAACAAGTATTCATGTCCAAGAGGCAGAGAGGACCCCTCCCAAGATCAATGAGAACAGACCTACACAACGTCACATAATAGTGCAATTCGCAAATATTAGATCCAAAGATACAATCTTGAAAGAGGCCAGGGGGAAGACAATCCTAACCTACAGAGGGAGGAACATCAGAATAACGTCAGACCTGTCTACAGAAACCTGGCAAGCCAGGAAAGGTTGGCAAGACATATTCAGAGCTCTAAGTGAGAAGAACATGTACCAAGGATCCTTTATCCAGCAAGGCTGTCATTCAGAATTGATGGAGAGAAAAGGACCTTCCAAGATCCCCAGTCACTGACCAATTTTGTAACCACGAAACCAGCCCTACAGGAGATATTAAGGGGGTTCTATAAAACTAAAAAGGCCCCAAGAGTGATACAGAACAGAAAGCTACAATCTATAGAAACAAAGACTTCACAGGCAACATGACATCATTAAAATCATATTTCTCAATAATCACTCTCAATGTGAATGGCCTAAATGCTCCCATAACATGCCACGGGGTTGCAGACTGGATAAAAAGACATGATCCATCCATATGCTGTCTACAAGAGACTCATCTTGAACCTAAAGATACATCCAGACTGTGAAAGGGATGGGACGGAGAACCATTTTTCATGCCAGTGGCCCTCAAAAGAAAGCTGGGTTAGCAATTCTCATATCAGACAGATCAGATTTGAAACTAAAGACTGTAGTTAGAGATACAGAAGGACAATATATTATTCTTAAAAGATGTATCCAACAAGTGGATATGACAGTTATAAATATCTATGCCCCCAACAGGGAAGCAGCTAGACACACAAGCCAACTCTTAACCAGAATAAAGAGACATATAGATAACAATAC